>NC_045449.1:72250195-72254554 GCF_002776525.5 Piliocolobus tephrosceles | reverse complement strand
CAGGGGATGGCTCCTCCAGGCCGGGGGTGCAGCATGAACGCTGGTCTCCCCCTCAGGTACGACAGACATAAGCTGACGTTAAAAGACGTCCATAACTGTCAGTACGTGGCCTGCATGAACCCCACTTCTGGATCCTTCACCATCGACCCCAGGCTTCAGGTAAGCAGAAACCACACTCATTCCCGTCACCTGCCGTGAGTCTGAGGCTTGCTTCTGGCAAATGAGAGGAAAAACTTTGGTTTAGGATGTTAGGGCTGCAGGCTGACATTCTCTGGAGAAGTCCTTAACCTTGCAGACTGTATCAGAAAATTCCAGGGCATGGGGAGGACGGACAGCTAGCCAGCCTTCCCTGTGACCTGGTCAACTGGCAGAGTTAGCAGATAAAAATGCAGTCAAATCTGAACTCCAGATAAATACTTTTTTAGTCTAAGTATGTTACACACAATATTTGGGGCATACTGTTCTTTTGTTGTTGTTTTGTTTGTTTTTGTTTTGAGGCTGAGTCTCACTGTGATGCTCAGTTTGGAGTACAGTGGCACGATCTCGGCTCACTGCAACCTCTGCTTCCCAGGTTTAAGCGATTCTCCTGCCTCAGCCTGCCGAGTAGCTGAGACTACAGGTGTGCGCCACCACACCTGGCTGATTTTTGTATTTTTAGTCGAGAGGAGGTTTCACCATATTGGCCAGGCTGATCTTGAACTTCTGACCTCAAGTGATCCGCCCGCCTTGGTCTCCCAAAGTGCTGGGATTACAGACGTGAGTCACTGTGCCTGGCCTGGAACATACTCTTCTTAAAATATAGATAGATAGATAGACTAGATAGATAGATAGATAGATAGATAGATTTGTTGTTTGTCTGAAATTTAGATTTAGCAGGGCATCCTGTATTTTTTCTGTAGCCCTTACCCGGACAGACTTTGCCTCTAAGTTATCTAAACACACAGAGACCTGGATTTAAACCCAGGCCTGTGCTCTGAGCCCCTCTCTTGCCTATGCCAAAATTCTTCTTGAGAGCATGAAGTAAATGTGACTGTTTCACGTGTAGTGATACTTAATGCGGTTTTACCACGTGCAAGGCACAAGGAGGGTAACTGCCCATTCTGACAATGCCTAAAAGACCTTAGACCATGAGGACAGGGGCCACTCTCCCGCAAAGGTGGCCCTGGCCCCAGGCAGGTCCCCAAGAGCTGACTGACGGGAGTTTGTGGTGGTTCCCGGGCAGCGCCATTTCTGCGTGTTTGCTGTGAGCTTCCCCGGCCAGGAGGCCCTCACCACCATCTACAACACGATCCTGACACAGCACCTGGCCTTCCGCTCGGTCTCCATGGCTACTCAGAGGATAAGCAACCAGCTGGTGGCCGCGGCCCTGGGTAAGCTGGCTGGCCTCATCCCCTCTCCCGTCGGTAAAACCTACGGCTCTGTGGGCTGATGGTTCTTTACATTTTCCCTTGATAAATATTTTATTTGTACTTCTGAATCAATATTTTTAAAACGATGCTATGTTTCAGCAGGAGAAATTGTGAAATACAATTGCTTCATGGGGAGGTAGAGGCTAGGAAATTCGATACACAAATGATTTAAGGAGAACAGCAAACTTCCTTCCTCTTCGAAGAGCTGTGCAGATTTCTTACTCCAGTTGTCACCATTTTGTAGTCCATTGGCTTTAGAAACTTAAAGCTTGCACTTCCTGGGGCCATTAAGAGTACATAAGAATCGACGTGTCTTTTTCCTCTAACAGCTTTGCATCAGAAAGTTGCGGCAACATTTCTTCCCACGGCCATTAAGTTTCATTATGTCTTCAACCTCAGGGACCTCTCCAGTATTTTCCAGGTACTGCTCTTGTAGCTTTGTGTCATGCCCGCCTTACGGCCCAGTGCCCAGTCCACAGTTGCTTTCCTCACCACAGCTCTCAGGGAGGTGTGGACTGACGATGGTGGTGATAGTGATGGTAATGATAATGGTGGTGATGATGGTAATGGTGATGATGATGATAATGGTGGTGGTGATGGTGATGACGGTGGTGGTGACAGTGGTAGTGATGGTGGTAATGGTGATGGTGGTGGTAATGATGGTGGTGATGGCAATAGTAGTGATGGTGGTGATAATGGTGATGGTGATGATGGTGGTGGTGACAGTGGTAGTGATGGTGGTGATGGTGGTGGTGATGGTAAGAATGGCGATAATGATGGTGGTGATGATGGTGATAGTGGTAGTGATGGTGATGATAATGGTAGTGGTGGTGATGGTGATAATGGTGGTGGTAGTGATGATGGTGATGTGATCGTGGCGATGGTAATGTGGTGATGTGATGGTGGTGGTGGTGATGATGATGGTGATGATGTGGTCATGGTTATGATAGTGATGATGGTGGTGGTGATGATGATGGTGGTGATGATGGTGGTGATGGTGGTGGTGATGTGATGGTTATGATAGTGGTGGCGATGATGGTGGTGATGGTGATGATGGTGGTGATGGTGATGGTGGTGGTGATGGTGATGGTGGCGATGATGGTGGTGATGGTGATGATGATGATGGTGATGATGATGATGGTGATGGTGGTGGTGATGGTGGTGATGTGATGGTTATGATAGTGATGGTGATGGTGGTGATGATGGTGATGATGGTGATAATGGTGATGGTGATGATGATGGTGATGGTGGTGATGATGGTGATGGTGGTGATGATTGTGGTGATGTGATGGTTATGATAGTGATGGTGGTGGTGATATGATGGCGTAATGGTGATGATGGTGGTGTTATGGTGGTAATGGTAATGGTGGAGATGATGATAATGGCGATGGTGGTGACGATGGTGGTGATGGTGATGTGATAATGATGGTGGTGGTGGTGGTGATGGTTATGATGATAGTGATGGTGGTGATGGTAATATCTCATTTACTGACTGCTTACTCTGAGTCAGGGATTGGGTTTGGCACCTTACATTCCCATTTTCTCCTCCTCCAACAACACATAAGTTTAGTGCTTATATCCCCATTTTACTGAGCAGGAGTTTGCGGCTGAGGGAGGCTGAGTTATGCCCACCTCCTCCCATTTAAAGTATCAGCCCAGCCAGGTGCAGTGGCTCATGCCTGTAATCCCAGCACTTTGGGAGGCTGAGGCAGGCAGATCACGATGTCAGGAGTTCGAGACCAGCCTGGCCAACATGGTGAAACCCCATCACTACTAAAAATACAAAAATTAGCCAGGCATGGCGATGCGTGTCTCTGTAGTCCCGGCTACTCAGGAGGCTGAGGCAGGAGAATTACTTGAACCCAGGAGGCGGAGGTTGCAGTGAGCCGAGATCGTGCCACTGCACTCCAGCCTGGGCAACAGAGTGAGACTACATATCAAAAAGTAAAAATTAAAATAAAATAAAGTATCGGCCCAAATGCCACGCCCTCACAGAGGCCACTCCTCATCCCTCACACTCTGTCTCACTGCCCTGGGTGTTATTCAGAGCACACATCATAGTGTGCGGTTACCTTGTTTCTTTGTGTACCTGGCCACCTCCTGGCCACCTCCCTCACTAGCATTTCAACTCCACAGCATCAGGGTCTGTTGCATCATTGCTGTGCCTGGGAAATTTAAGGCCCTCAATAAGCTCTTGTCAAGCTTGCCCAGGGTTGCTTGCTTAGTAAATGGCCAAGCCAGGACTGGACCAGATAGGCTTGCTGCGGTACCCAAGCCTGTGACCTGCCCTGTGGCATCAGTCACCTGGTTCCCCTTGCAATTAGCCTCTTTTTTTCCCTCCTCCACCATTTACTCTACTAGAGGATGAGGCCCCAACCCTGTCCTGTGAGGAAAACTCCACATCTCTCAGGACACACACACACACTCTGTCATCCGGGTTTTGTGAGACCTCCATGATGAGTGGCTTCCCAGGCCCCAAGTGAATGCTGTGCCAACAGCTGAACAGGTCCCCTCACCCCGGGGGAGGGGCTGCTGCTCAGGTCATCTGTGTCTAGCACTGGGCTCGCCTTCATAACAGCCGATGGTGCCGACCATCCCGTGTTTGGGGCAGGGACTCTTATTTTCCACAGCAGAAGTTCTGAAAACCCCACTGGACCTTGTCCGCCTTTGGCTACATGAGGCTGAACGAGTGTATGGTGACAAAATGGTTGACGAAAAAGACCAGGAAACATTGCATAGAGTCACCATGGCCTCCACCAAGAAGTTCTTTGATGTAAGTCAAGCTGCTCAGTCCCTCTGCCGAGCCCAGAACGGCTCCAAGAGGGTGGAGCATTGGCAGCCAATGAGAACTGCAGCCCTCTCAGAAGGACCCTTTGTTGGGGGTGGGAAGATCCATGTTAGGTTCCACGCAATAATTCCAGCATGTGGCCATGGATCCGAGGGTTCCACG
>NC_045449.1:72238863-72250185 GCF_002776525.5 Piliocolobus tephrosceles | reverse complement strand
AGGGTTCACACGATAATTCCAGCACGTGGCTGTGGATCCGAGGGTTCACGCGATAATTCCAGCACGTGACCATGGATCCGAGGGTTCACACAATAATTCCAGCACGTGGCTGTGGATCTGAGGGTTCCACGCGACAATTCCAGCATGTGACTGTGGATCCAAGTGAGGAAGAATTGACCGCTCAGTAGATCAGGGTGTGATCACCTCCCTCTGTCCACTTGGGGTGGAGAAAGGCCCTGCTTGGCTCAGTGTGCCTCGCTGGTGTGTCCCATGTATTCTTGGCAGAATCATTTCTTTGGACTATGAATTCATTCCTGATATGGTGGGGATAGGACCTTCCCACCCTAGGAAGTTTTGCCCCAGTGGTTTGCTGGGCCCACAGCAGCAGGTTTGGGCCCCTGGAGACTTGGCCTGGTACCCCGGCGTGACCTCCTAGTCCACTTTGGCAAAGTACTGAGCTGCTGTTTACTATCTGTGTGGTCGTGGTGGCAAAAACCAGAAGTATCGTCTTTTTTTTCTCTAGGATCTTGGTGATGAACTCTTATTTGCCAAGCCAAATATCTTCTGCCACTTTGCTCAAGGGATTGGCGATCCTAAATACGTTCCTGTAACCGACGTGGCTCCTCTGAACAAGCTCCTCATGGACGTCCTGGACAGCTACAATGAAATTAACGCAGTCATGAATTTGGTGAGCTGGCTGGAGCTGATAGCAAGGGCACAGGACCTGGACAGGGTCACCCTCTCCGGTTGCATTATCAACATCCGAGTGGCATTCTGTGGGGCTCTGTGGCGCGCAGTGCACACCTCAGCGTGTGCAGAGTCTGTGCTGGTGAACAGAGGTGATTCCAGGTGCTACAGGATGTTGCAGGATCTCTCTGGTTTCTGTAGGTGCTGTTTGAGGATGCCGTGGCTCACATCTGCAGGATTAATCGCATCTTGGAGTCTCCCCGGGGGAATGCCCTGCTGGTGGGGGTGGGTGGCAGTGGCAAACAGAGCCTCTCCCGCCTGGCAGCATACATCAGCGGCCTTGACGTGTTTCAAATCACCCTCAAGAAGGGCTACGGGATCCCCGACCTCAAGGTGAGAGCTTACTGTGCAATAAGCTGCCTTTTGGGTTAGGGTCGGGGAGTAAAGAAAAACTTCACTCCCTTTTCCAAAATGAAGCCAGCCAGCATAAGGAGTCAGAGCATCACCAATAGCCCTTATTTAAAGGATCTTTATCTTAGAAACAGAGGCCAGAAAACCTTCCGGCCAGTGTGCGTGCCCATGTGACTGAGGTGAAGTGTGTGAAAACTTCCGGCCCGTGTGACTGAGGTGAAGAGTGTGAAACCTTCCGGCCCGTGGGACTGAGGTGAAAAGTGCGAAACCTTCTGTCCTGTGTGACTCAGGTGAAGAGTGTGAAACCCTCCGACCCGGGGGACTGAGGTGAAGAGTGTGAAACCTTCCATGTGACTGAGGTGAAGAGTATGAAAACTTCCGGCTCATGTGACTGAGGTGAAGAGTGTGAAACCTTCCGGCCCGTGTGACTGAGGTGAAGAGTGAAACCCTCCAACCCGTGTGACTGAGGTGAAGCGTGTGAAACCTTCCTGCCCGTGTGACTGAGGTGAAGCATGTGAAACCTTCCGACCTGTGTGACTGAGGTGAAAAGTGTGAAACCTTCCGGCCCGTGTGACTGAGGTGAAGGGTGTGAAACCTTCTGTCCTGTGTGACTGAGGTGAAGAGTGTGAAACCCTCCAACCCGGGGGACTGAGGTGAAAAGTGTGAAACCCTCCGACCCGGGGGACTGAGGTGAAAAGTGTGAAACCTTCCGGCCTGTGTGACTGAGGTGAAGCGTGTGAAACCTTCCGGCCTGTGTGACTGAGGTGAAGAGTGTGAAACCCTCCGACCCGGGGGACTGAGGTGAAAAGTGTGAAACCTTCCGGCCCGTGTGACTGAGGTGAAGAGTGTGAAACCCTCCGACCCGGGCGACTGAGGTGAAAAGTGTGAAACCTTCCGGCCCGTGTGACTGAGGTGAAGAGTGTGAAACCTTCCGGCCCGTGTGACTGAGGTGAAGAGTGTGTCTATTGACTACTCGATGGACACAAGTCCAGAAAGTCAACCCAGATCACAGAGGCAGAGAGATTGGATTCCTGCCCTTTGTCACTAAATGTCCCAAGTTGTTCCCTATTGTCTGTCCAGATGACAGAATTCAGAGCCGTGACTGGGTTTCTAACTGCATGCCTGAGAGGCTGAATGGCTGCTTTTGGAATGAATGAAATAAACATTAGAGTAAACATAAGATCTCCCATGCCCAAGACACACTGCTGAGGGTCTTTATTGATTTCTTACTCCTGAACATCTGCTCTCCCAGGCAACTGCGTGCCATTAGTTCAGAAGAAATCATCGTGCCTGAGATTGGACCTGAAATTGATTGCACCGTGCTACACAGCCATGCCTTCTCTGTGTCTGTGCTGGGGCCGCTGTTGTGGGGCCAGGACGATGCTAGACCCAAGGGGGAGCCCTAAGGGGACGGTCCCGCAGCACATGGCCCCGAGGCAGTCGCTGGGCTCATGGCTTTAGCAGGCGGACCTGGAGCCAGTGATGCTGGGAGTGGTGGGAGGCATCTGCAGGCAGAGACCCTGGAGGGGCAGTGCAGGCTGTGCCAGGGACAGCCAACCTCTGGGAGAGCCTCCAGTTTCTGACTTGGTGTTTTCTGCCTTCCCAGTGGATTCTACTCCATGTAGAAAGGGACCAGCCTGCTCTTTTTTGAACTCCTCAGATGGGCACTCCCGAACACAGCCCTGCCCTCTGGATCCGTCAGTGGTATATCGTGTGTCATGGGTTCTCAGCATAGCTGATGGAGTTAGTTCACATTGGTGGTATCTGTGGCCACTCAAGTGTCGTTTGAACCTGGAGCCATATAGTTTTACTGAGCTTTCTCTGTTGAAGTCTCTAGTCTATTAACTAAATCATGTTGGGTTACGTTCACGACGGCATCGTTTCCTTGCTCTGCCTCCCTGCGGGGATTTTCTTCCTGATCCTTCATGTTGGGGCTGACCTGGGTGCTCAGCCTCATCCTCAACCTCAGTGGTGCTATTTTATTTGTCGGCATCAGCCACTGCGGCTCTATGATCTGGGCTGTGGAATTTCACTGCCCTTACACGCATCACAAATCAGCTTTGTTATCACTATCATTTCTTAAACCGCTTCTGTGGATTCAGAACTAAGGGCAGAGGTAAACGGGGCTAAACGTTTCTGCATCATATTGGAGAGCCAGACTCCTGAGCCATTCCACATGATTCTTGTTCTAATAGTGCTGTCGTATGTTACCCTATGAGGGTAACATATATGTTTGTGATTATGTGATATAAAGTAGGTCCCAGAAGCTGTGGCACCTGCTGGAGGCTACAGGTGCACAGGAAAGGGGTGGAGAATGGACCCTGGAGGACAGTGTGCTGTGTGAAAAGCCCTGGGCTTGGTCCCAAGAAAACGAGACGCCATCAAGGTGTCTGAGCAGGGGATGGAGCGGGCAGGATGTGGTAGTGTTCTAGGACACGTGAAGGATAGTTTGAAAGCACAGAAACTGCTGTAGCGTGACCTGGGTGGAGATGGGGCACAAGCCCTGTGACCCCACAAAGGCTGAAAACGGGCAGGTGCGACAAGAAGGGAGAATGGAGGAGGGGAAACCAGGGCCAGCGAGGGCTGTGCCTGCCGAGAGGGCGTGCGTGACCTCGGGGGCTCGGCTGGGGTCCAGGATCCGAAACC
Organism: Piliocolobus tephrosceles; assembly: GCF_002776525.5. NCBI lineage: Eukaryota > Metazoa > Chordata > Mammalia > Primates > Cercopithecidae > Piliocolobus > Piliocolobus tephrosceles. Next base: position 72,246,441 of record NC_045449.1, on the reverse strand, counting down.
TTCAGATACTACCCCAGCTACCATCCCCACACCCCACACACAGCCCCCGGGGGCCAGGCAGTGGGGAGTTTTTATTTCTGGGAAACCTTCCCCCCAGCCTGAGTCAGCAGCCAGAGCTGGGCTGTCCCATGAAGAAAGCCTTTCAGCAGAATGAGGGGCCGTGGTCTCAGCAGCTCAGGTACCTCCCACGCCCAGCTTCCTACAAATGAAAGGGGAGGGGTGAGAAGCAGCCATCGGGTGGGGTGGGGGCTTGGTCTCATGTTATTCTCAGGCAGGAGGTCTTGCTGCGCATCTCACACCCCCCACTCCCAAATCCTAACCCTAACTGTCGCAGCCCCACTCCCTAACCCTGACGTCTCACACACCCCCACTCCCAAATCTTGGCTCCACGTCCTGCCTGTCCATTGCCAGCGGCATTGGCTATGGCAAGGAAAGGCGCTGCTGATGTTTTGGCCAGAGAAAGGGAAACCTGTGCCCCTTATTAATGACTGGTCCCTAGACGGGCCTAGATGCAGGTGACGATTGCCGTCCTCGGCTGACAGTGATGATAGCAACGCAGGCAGCTCCAGCTTCAGTAGCACCATGGGGCTCTCGAACAAGATAGGAGAGAGGGTCGGGGAGAACCACCCTCGGGCCAGGCCTGGAGGAGACGCAATACCTGGGGATAAGGCTGTCAGTGCACAGCGGGACACGTGGGGCTGGGAAGTGCAGGGACAGGATGTGGGTAGAGATGTGGGGACCAGACTCAGCAGCATAAGAGGGCAGGAGTGGAGGGGACTGTGCCAGAGAGTGAGCGGGTGAGGTGGAGGCAGGCCGGAATCCAGGGGCAGCCCAGCGGTCACAGTGGGGAGGGTGAGGGCCACTCCACATGGGACAGCGTGGCTGTGAAAGCCAGATGGGCCGGGCGCGGTGGCTCAAGCCTGTAATCCTAAGGCAGGAGGATCACTTGAGCCCAGGTGGTCAAGGCTGCAATAAGCTGTGATCATGCCACTGCTCTCCAGCCTGGGCGACCAAGTGAACCCCTATCTCTAAAAAAGTAAAATCAGGAAAAAAGGAAAAGATTTCTGGTATGGTCCGTCTCCACCCAGTGTCCTTGCTACACTGTGAAATGAGAAGAGTTTTTGACTCAAGGTCATCGCTGGCTCTCACACTACGCCCCTTGCCTCAAGGCAGGGGCCGAGGATGAAGCCATGGCTCAAGTCCCACCTGTGGCCCACCTGCTTTTCCAGGCTCAGAGCCCCTTGCTTTTTCTTAGCTTGTCAAAACATAGATTTGAGGCTGGCTTCTGACTCCGGTCAACTCCCAAAGAGGAGGCCTGGTGAGGTTTCTCTCTGAACAGAGAGACTTCAGTGAGTCAGACTTTCTTCCGAAGAAGGGAGCAGCCATTGGGGTGCCTATATGGACACTTTTAAAGCCTCTTCAGTAAGCACAGAAGCCCGTAGGTCTTGTTTTTTAAATTAAATATTATAGATAAGCAAATCACCAAAATGCTGGAAATACACATCAGTACTTGGATAAACCTGGCAGGCATTTCTGAACATACATATACATGGAAATGGCATATTCAAAAATAACAAGCTATTCCTACTGCTCTGTAACATGCTTAAAAAAAAAAAAAAAAAACTTTTCATTTATTCTTGCAAAATTCCTGTGAAATCATCTTGTCGCCCTGTCCTTAAATCCTGCTCTGGATGACTCTGAAAGGGGGTTGACTGTTAAGGCTCCCAGTCCAAGCCTGTAGTATATTTATTCAGGGCCTCTTGAGGTCTCCATTTAAGATTTTTTTCTTTCCTTTTGCATGTGTGGTAAAATATACATAGTATAAAATTGACCATTTGCACTGTTATTTATTTCTTTTTCTTTGAGATGGAGTCTCACTCTGTTGCCCAGGCTGGAGTACAGTGGCACAATCTCAGCTCACTGCAACCTCCATCTCCTGGGTTCAAGTGAGTCTCATACCTCAGCTTCCCAAGTACCTGGGATTACAGGTGTGCGCCATGACGCGTGGCTAATTGTCGTATTTTTTGTAGAGACAAGGTTTCACCATGTTGGCCAGGTGGTCTTGAACTCCTGACCTCATGTGATCCACCCGCCTCGACCTCCCAAATTGCTGGGATTACAGGCGTGAGCCACTGTGTCCGGCCTGTTTTTTTATTTTTTTTATTTTTATTTTTTTTCCAAGACAAATGGAGTAAGACATTTTCGGCTGGACACAGTGGCTCACACCTATAATCCTGGCACTTTGGGAGGCCGAGGTGGGCAGATCACTTGAGGCCAGGAGTTCAAGACCAGCCTGGCCAACATGGTGAAACCCTGTCTCTACCAAAATTACAAAAAGTAGCCGGGCGTGGTGGCACACGCCTGTAATCCTTTGGGAGGCTGAGGCAGGAGAACTCCTTGAACCTGGGAGGCAGAGGTTGCAGTGAGCCGAGATCGCGACACTGCACTCCAGCCTGGGCAACAGAGCGAGACTCTGTCTCAAAAAAAAGAAAATAAAAGAGTAAGACATTTTCATCACCTTTAATGTCTAGTTTGGTGGCATGAAGCACATTCACGCTGTTGTGTGACCGTCACCACTATCCCTCTCCAGGACCCTTTCATCTTCCCAAACAGAAGCTCTGTCTCCATTAAACAACTCCCCATTCCCCCAGCCCCGCCCCTGGCAATCTCCATTCTTCTTTCTGCCCCTGACTTTGACTACTCTAGGGACCTCATGTAAGTGGAATCACACAGTATTTGTCCTTTCATATCTGGCTTATTTTACTCAGCATCATGTCTTGAAGGTCTGTCCATGCTATAGCACGTGTCAGAATTTCCTCCCTTTTTAAGACTGCGTCATATTCCGTTGCACAGATGGACCAACTGAAACGTTTTATGTACCTGTTCACGCATGGATGGACATTTAGGTTGTCCTGATGGCTGCTGTGAACCTGGCTGTGCTCCGTTCAAGGTTTTGGGCCTCCTGCACCCTTCTTTTTTTCTTTTCCTTGGAGACAAGGTCTTGCTGTGTTGCTCAGGCTGGTCTTGAGCTCCTGGCCTCAGTCAATCCTCCCACCTCGGCTTCCCCAAGCCTTAGAATTACAAGCATGAGCCACCGCACCTGGCCTATGTTTCTTAGAAAGTTGACCCCATGGACTGGGGGCGGTGGCTCACACCTGTAATCTCAGCACTTTGGGAGGCCAAGGTGGGCAGATCATAAGGTCAGGAGATCGAGACCATCCTGGCTAACACAGTGAAACCCCGTCTCTACTAAAAATACAAAAAATTAGCCAGGTGTGGTGGTGGGTGCCTGTAGTCCCAGCTACTTAGGAGGCTGAGGCAGGAGACTGGTGTGAACCTGGGAGGCGGAGCTTGCAGGGAGCTAAGATCACGCCACTGCAGTCCAGCCTGGATGACAGAGCTCTGTCTCAAAAAAAGAAAAAAGAAAAAAGAAAGTTGTCCCCATGGTGGCGTGTGCTGGTAATCCCAGTTACTTGGGAGGCTGAGGCAAGAGAATTGCTTGAACCCAGGAGGCGGAGGTTGCAGTGAGCCGCAACTGCACCATTGCACTCCAGCCTAGGCGACAGAGCAAGACTCCATCTCAAAGAAAAAAAAGAGGTGGCCTCGTGGCCCCATGTTCTGGGTGGTTGTGGAGGAGGTCTTTAATTGAGGATCTTCTTACCAAGGCCCCTAAGCGTGTCCTTGCTCCATCCAGGTCGACCTCGCTGCTCAGTACATAAAGGCTGCCGTGAAGAACATTCCCTCGGTGTTCCTGATGACGGACTCCCAGGTGGCCGAGGAGCAGTTTCTGGTGCTGATCAATGACCTGCTGGCCTCAGGAGAGATTCCTGGGCTGTTTGTGGAGGACGAGGTGGAGAACATCGTCTCCTCCATGCGACCCCAAGTCAAGTCCCTCGGCATGAACGACACTCGGGAAGTATGTTGGAAATTCTTCATCGAAAAAGTGCGCAGACAGCTCAAGGTGGGACTCCCGTCTTCGGCAGGGCCTCAGGAGCCCAGCTTGGCGCCCGTGGCCTACAGAGTTTGGGTTTTTGCTCTGCATAGAGCAGGGGGGACTGATCTTTCATGGGATGTGAAATCCTGTTAGTAGAGTGTGAGGGGTGGGGCTGTCTGATGAACCAGAGCCTGGAGACTTTTTCACATGGGTCTTTAGAGGTATCTTGGGGCCAAAATAAGTGTTTTACAGTCGTCGTTTGGTATCTGAGGAGGTTGGGATTCCAGGACCCCATGGATACCAGAATCCACGGAGGGATGGATGCTCAAGGCCCCGATATAAAACAGTGTCATATTTTTGAACATGCTCCCCTCTACTTTAAATCATCTCTAGATTACTTATAATACCTAATATAATGTAAAATGCTATGTGAATAGTTGTTATATTTTTATTTGTATTATTTTTTATCGTTGTATTATTTTTTTAAAGAAATTTTCGGTCCATGGTTGGTAAAATCCACAGATGTGGACAGACAGCTGACTCTGTGTGGACTGCTCCCCACACACAGCTAGTTTAAGTAGATAAATGCACCTTGCACCTTGACTTTCTCTTTTTTTTTTTTTTATTTGAGATGGAGTTTCATTCATCGCCCAGGCTGGAATGCAATGGTGCAATCTTAGCTCACTGCAACCTCTGCCTCCTGGGTTAAAATGATTCTCCAGCCTCAGCTTCCCAAATAGCTGGGATTATAGGGCCCACCACCACGCCCAGCTAAATTTTGTATTTTTAGTAAAGACGGCATTTCACCATGGTGGCCAGGCTGGTCTAGAACTCCTGACCTCAGGTGATCCACCTGCCCTGGCCTCCCGAAGTGCTGCCTGGCCACACCTTGACTTTCAGCATTGCCTCTAGGGTAAGCAGGCTAAACTCCCCTAGTAGGACAGAGAACCCTTTGGATCTATTGGCCCCGTCCTCTCCAGAGTTCAGTGGTGCTGCCCTTTGCAGGGTGCCAACCCCATAGCTCTCCTGGGCACCTTCTGGCCATTGTTTTCCCCTGCTTGACTCAAACAGAGCAGGGGCCCTCCCTCCCCTCTGCGGGTTATGTAGCCCAATTAGTGAATGTTATCTGTGAGCCAAAGGCGCCCCGATGGGCGCTGCCTGCTCCTGGATCCTCTTTGGTGCCCTGCCAGTGCCAGCTCTGTCCCACACCCTCACGTCATCACGCAGTGAGGGGTGCAAAGTCAGCCAAGCAGTGAGTCACCGCCATGAGTAGCAGCATCTGTGCAACACCTACACCACGAAAGGGGGCCAGAGAGCAAAGGCAGCTGGGAGGCTGAGACCCATGACAAGAGAGGTCCTCATCTAGCCAGAGAGACCCCCAGGCCCGTCTCCACAGCACCTTCTCCAGCTGGGGTCCCAGGGACTCCCTGCCCTTTCTTGGAATTACCCACTATCCCTCAGGGCCCAGCGGGCACCCTTCCTGCTGAACTGAAGGGCTTGGAGTCTGGCCCGTTCTAGGGCCTCATCTGCCCAATATGGGTGCCCGCTCCCCATACCTTCCTTTGCCTGGCCTTTTTTTAGAGAGGTAAGGGCCCCTTCCGGAGGGACTGGGACTGCTAGCGAGAGGCACGAAGCCAGATGAGCATTTATCCACTGCAATGCGGCGGCCGCCCTTCAAACCCAGAACTGGGATTGTGCTCCCCAGACCCTGGGTGGCTGAGCCGGGCAGGGCACGTAGATTTCTAGAAGAGCTTTCTGCAGAGTGATGGATTAGGCCCCAGCACTGCAGTCCCCATGGCCAGGGCATCTTTGTCTCCCACACCCAGGTGATCCTGTGTTTCTCCCCCGTGGGCTCCGTGCTGCGGGTACGAGCCAGAAAATTCCCAGCTGTGGTCAACTGCACGGCCATCGACTGGTTCCATGAGTGGCCGGAAGATGCCCTGGTGTCCGTCAGTGCGCGCTTCCTGGAGGAGACCGAGGGAATTCCGGTGAGTCACTGAGGCCACTTCTGCCAGAGTGCAGAGCCCAGAGGACAAGGACAGGTCCAAGGGCTGGCTCCCTGGGAGAGAAGGGCGCTGGGACTAGGGTGAGCCAAGTGAGGCGTCCACCTTGGGCTCAACGTTTAAGAGGCTGCGAGAAACCTCAGGCATCAAGGTAAGTGAGGTTTTAATGTAATATTTTTGAACATCAAAATTAACACTAAAATAATCATGATGAACAAACCATCAGAATTGTGAACCAAGGTGGGCTGTTGGGTTTTTTTGTTTCGTTGTCCTGCAATCCTGTGCCAGGGAGGCGTGGTTTCCAATCAGCCCCTGTGTGGCCAAGGCTCCAGGGTCAGTTCAGGAGGGCTGAGGACACGCAGCGTGTGGACAGATCGGGCCACTCAGGCTTTCTACCTTGCCTCGAGTGCTGGCTGGAGAGCCTGTATTTGCTGGGATAAGTATACATAAGGGCACACGCCATTGCCTCATGCACCTCAGGGGAAATGACAGGTCTGACATTTTCTTGCAGTCTCTTTTCATTGAAACATGGTGCCCAAGGCCGGGGGTGGTGGCTCACACCTGTAATCCCAGCACTTTGGGAGGCCAAGGTGGGCGGATCACTTGAGGTCAGGAGTTCGAGACCAACCTGGCCAACGTGGTGAAACCCCGTCTCTACCAAAAATATAAAAAATTAGCCAGGTGTGGTGGTGCATGCCTGTAATCCTAGCTACTCCAGAGGCTAAGGCAGGAGAATCGCTTGAACCCGGGAGGCGGAAGTTTCAGTGAGCCGAGATTGTGCCACTGCACTCCAGCCTGGGCGACAGAGCAAGACTCCATCTCAAAAAAAAAAAACAAAAAAACAAAAAAACAATGAAAGATGGTGCCCATGTTCATGGTTTGAGCTCAATGCTTGGCTGGAAATTCCCTGTAAACCCTGGCTCACTTCTGACCAACTCAGTAGCGGGGATGAGCAGCCCTTGGAATAAACCACCCTTTATTACCATCTCTTACTTCTTTTGAACCATATTCAGTTATTAAGTAGGCTAGAATAAACCTGAAACTAGCTTCTCTTTTTCCTAGTTTTTTAAAGATGGGAAAAGAGCCTGCTTGCCAGTAGAGCTTCCATTTATGAGACTGGCCACTCCCAGTAACTCTGCAGCTCAGAGGTGTCCCTTGGAGCATAGATTTGGGTTTCTAGTTCCCAAGGCAGAGACTTCCTAGAAACAGGCATTGGCCCCACCACCAGCACTATATGTGCATCCTGAAATGTGTGTGTTGGATGAAGTCATTACTTCTCAAAATGTCCTGATTTAAAATTAACATTGCTGAGACGGTTTCTGGGGCAAAGCTCCCAGTGCCTGCCTTCAGGTAGGTGGGCAGGCCCAGAGGGCTGGGGAAAGAGGTTCTAAATCCCAGGACCCAGCCTTGGTAATGAACAATAAATATTTGCAGAATTATCTGGGATATGAAAACATATTCTCAGCCTTGTACTTTTTCAGGTAGGCAGGTTTGTGAATGTGTGTGAATGTGTATATATACAGGTATGTGAATACGTGTGCACATGTATATATACAGGTATGTGAATGCGTGTGCACGTATATAGATGCAGGTATGTGAATGCGTGTGCACGTGTATAGATGCAGGTGTGTGAATGCGTGT
>NC_045449.1:72233205-72238853 GCF_002776525.5 Piliocolobus tephrosceles | reverse complement strand
AGGTGTGTGAATGCGTGTGCACGTGTATAGATGCAGGTGTGTGAATGTGTGTGCACATATATATGTGCATGTGTGCGTGTATGCGTGTGTGTGCATGTGCGCCACCATACCTGGCTAATTTTTTATATTTTTGGTAGAGATGGGGTTTCACCATGTTGGCCAGGTTGGTCTCGAACTCCTGTATGCATGTGTGTGTGTCAGAGATAATGATAATAAGCTCTGCTGTGTCCTGGGCACTGAGCTAAACCCTTCCATGGTGCAATGCCCACAAGAGCTCCAGGATCTGTTGCTTTCAGCAGCCCCTTTGGGCAGTCAAAGACACTGAGGTTGGTCTTGGGGTACCTCGTCCAGGGCTCCTGGTGAGTCCGGGGAGCTCCACTTTGCTGATTTGCAGGATGGGTTCACCAGGGATGACTGGCTGTCTCATCTTTGTAGCGGGAAGTCAAGGCCTCCATCAGCCTCTTCATGTCCTACGTGCACACCACGGTCAACGAGATGTCCAGGGTGTACCTGGCTACTGAGAGGCGCTACAACTACACCACACCCAAAACCTTTCTGGAGCAGATCAAACTCTACCAGAACCTGCTGGCCAAGAAGAGAATGGAGCTTGTTGCCAAAATCGAGAGGCTGGAGAACGGCCTGATGAAGCTGCAGAGCACAGCTTCCCAGGTAGGAGAGGGGGGCCAGCTGCCAGCTCCCGTGCTGTCCCCTGGAGGCCTCTCAGGAGCCGCTACTGTCACAGGTTTCTATGGGCTGGTCACACCGGGGCTCAGCACTGCCTAAAGTAAGATGAGCCTCCTGCCTTTGAGAAGCATTCACTCCTAGGCCAGGGTTAGTATACTTGTCATAACAAAAAAACAGGCTCAAAATGCTTTCACAATGTTGGGCATACAGAGGGCACATTACACAGGGGATGGCACCTGCCCCAGGTCTGGTGAGATTTGATCATGCCCAATGCAGTCAACAAATATGCATCTGTTCATTCATAAATGCCATTCATACCATGGTGCCCGGCTCAAAAACCTCCCTGGATCCTTTCCTTCACACTGTATTGATGTTTAAGGCTTCTGCCTGCTTCAGACCTTCCTCCATCATGCAGTCCCGGTCCTTCATCTTTATTGCCCACCATTGACACCTGTGAGGGGGCCTGAAAATAGCTGCCACCTCCCTGCTGGAGTTGTGAACAGACTGGCGCCTCCCATTTGCTTCCGGGGGAGCTTTCGCACCCCTGCCCCCACAAACTCTTGCTATCACTCTCCCACCAGCCTGGAGGGGCCCTGGCCAGCTCCGCTCAGCACTGCAACTCAGCTGGCATTTGAGACAGAGTCTCACTCTGTCATCCAAGCTGGAATGCAGTGGTGTGATCATGGCTCACTGCAGCCTCAACTTCCTGGGCTCAAGCGATCCTTCCACCTCAGCCTCCCAGGTAGCTGGGACCACAGGTGCAGCCCACCATGCCTGGCTATATTTTTTATTATTATTTATACAGACAGGGTCTCACTATGTTGCCCAGGCTGCAGTTGATATTTTTCTTTTCAGTCACCTTGCCAACTCCTTTGAGCACCGGGAATGTCTCATACTTGTGACCCTGTGTACACAGTCAGGGCTCAATACCTACTTTTAAGATATTGAAAAGACTCTCCAAAACGAGTCACTGGGAGTCATAAGACACAGCCCTGCCATTCTGCCCCTCTGTGGCTCCCACCCCTCGTCTGCCCAGTGCAGGGCGGTGTATGTTGGCTGCGGCCCACGCTTGCTGTTTCTTGGTTTCTCCTTCCCCAGGTGGATGACTTGAAAGCCAAGCTGGCAATTCAGGAGGCTGAGCTCAAGCAGAAGAATGAGAGTGCAGATAAACTGATCCAGGTGGTCGGCATCGAGACTGAGAAGGTTAGCAAAGAGAAAGCCATTGCTGATGAGGAAGAAGTCAAGGTCGAGGTCATCAATAAGGTAGGTGAAGGCAGCCCAGTGTGGCCTCAGGAGGGCTGCTGCGCTGGCCAGGTCTCCTGAGCTTCCCCATGCGGTCAGCTGCCACCGACAGGCATAGGAAAGGCTGAGACTTACATAGAAGGACAAGGTTCCTAAACCAGTGGGACCCCGAAGGAGGAGTCTCTCCCAGGTGAGGGCCCCCACTCAGAAGCAGGCTTTCCTTAGAATTAACTCCCATGCCTGTGGCCGAGCTCCTCAATGTTCAGCCCCCAGCCCACGGTGGCAGCCTCACCAGGAGCTTGTGAGAAATGCCGGCCCTCGGGCCCCAGCTTAGCTCTGCTCAATGGGGCTTGCAGGTTAACGAAATGCCTGTGATCCATGAGCATGGGAGGGGTTGAGAAGACCTCGCTGGAGCCTGGTCCTCAGACGTGTGGCTCCAGACTCCCCCACCCCCGCCACAGAGGGTAGGACGTTACTGGCCTGGGGTGGGCTCCTTGCTGGTTTGGGGGGTGGCTGAGGTTGAGAACCACTGCTTAGGGGGAGTGTCTTCATCATCTTTGGAGCCTGAAGGTCACAGCATCATTGGTATAGCTTCTCATCACCCCTCCCTGGGTGCTTTTTTTGTCGTCAGTGCCACATCTGGGCAATTATTTAAGAGCGTTCCAGTCATTGCCCACTGTCTCCTGAGTGAATGAATGAATGAGTATGGATGAAGGAGTTGCTATTTTCTTAGAGGGGGATAAGCTGTATACTCTGAGATGTTCCATTTTGGATCGATTATGAAACAGCCCCAGAAACAATAAGACTGCAAAGTCAGGGTGGTCTGGGTGGCCCCTGGATTTCCCCTCCAGTCTTGGAACTCAAGAATCCCACCCAACTGCCGAGGCATTGCTCATTCTGCCCTGAGCGCTGTGGGGCAGAGCAGAGGAGGCAGGGAGGATGGTGGGCTCCAGACAGGGGCCAAGTACACACGGAGGGATGTCGGCAAAAGAGCACAGTCAGCAAATGCAGCAAATGAGTGGTAGCCGGAGGGGCGGCCTCTTTTGTGGAGCTCAGACCTGCTAGGGCCTGGGCCGCCCCTCACCACTGCTGCCTACACATGCACATATGCACATACACGCATGCACATACACATACATGCACACACGTGCACATGCACGCACACACATACACACATGCACACACATGCACGTACATGCCCCCACAGGTAGATGGACAGACCTGCAGTAACCTCTGCTGTCCATCTTCCTTCCAGAATGTCACCGAGAAGCAAAAGGCCTGTGAAACGGACCTGGCCAAAGCAGAACCAGCCCTACTGGCAGCCCAGGAGGCTCTGGACACTCTGAATAAGGTAAAGGGGGAGGGAAAGAAAGGGGACTCCTGGCCTGGGTGGAGAGGAAGCGGCCTTCACTGTTGGCATGGGTGGTGACGCGCTCATGGCAGCTTCCTTGGGGCATCGCCGAGGACCCAGTCCAAACTCCCATCGGACCCATCCCGTCTGTCGTTTGCAGAACAACCTGACAGAGCTGAAGTCCTTCGGGTCCCCCCCGGACGCCGTGGTCAACGTCACCGCCGCCGTCATGATTCTGACCGCACCTGGGGGCAAGATCCCCAAGGACAAGAGCTGGAAGGCGGCCAAGATCATGATGGGCAAGGTGGACACCTTCCTAGACTCCCTGAAGAAGTTCGACAAGGAGCACATCCCCGAGGCCTGCCTGAAGGCCTTCAAGTGAGTCAGGGCTGGGCCTCGCGGCCAGGGCTTCCCTCCAATTCTCCATCAGGCCAAGGCAGGGTGCTGAGGGTGAAGCGTGGCCTCAGGCTCCTGGGGCCTGTGGCTCAAGATCTAGGCAGCCCCTTCCCCATACAGCACCCCAAGAACACAGCTGACAAGCTCAGCAGCGGGAACCCTCAGGCCACAGGTCAGAGAGAGAGGCCGGCCAGGCCCCACAGAGGTCGGCCCCTGTGAGAGTAGCTGACCACATGAGCACATGTATTGCACACATGAATACATGTGAGCACAAATGCAGTGCACACATGCACACATACAAAATGCACACATGTGCACACATACTTATAATCACACATGCATGCACACATGTACACGTGAATGCAGTGCATGCATACAAAACACATGCACATACATGTGTACATATAAGCACAAACATGCATGCACATATGTACATATGAATGCAGTGCACACGTGTGTGCTCACACATACACACATAAGCATGCACATGCACACATGAACATGTGTACACATGAATACAGTACACACAAAATATACATGTACACCGATACACATGTGCGCACACACATGCACGCAGGCACGGACAGCGGGTGGCCACATGCCTGGGGCTCTGCCATGCATCTTTCTTTTGCTGGCCTGACTGTAAAGGTCCTACATCTGGAGGGACAGAACGGGCAATGGCTCCTTCTGGGATGAGCCATGGGACTCGGGAAGGGTGCCATGGGGACTCCGCCTTTCACCCCGTAAATGTCAACACGCTGGCATTCTTGGGGTGCTCCACTCTGTAAGTGCCCAGCCTGTCTCCCACCCCGTGTGGCTCCTCACTGGCCATCCCCTAGGAGGCCAACTTCAGGGTGCCTCCGACCCGGACTGAGAAAAAGGACCAGACCCCAGTGACTCCAGCTAGGACCCCAAAACCTCTCAGCTCCCATGTGGGAGGAAGAGGGTGGGACTGCTGTGAAACATCTTGTAAGTATAGAATAAAGTATAAGAGAAACCAACAAGAACGCCTGTAGGGCTACACCAGGGTGTGCCACCATCAATCAACATTTGCTATATTTCTTTTCCATCTTTTTTCTAAGGTTTTTTTTTTTAATGTATAGTTGAAATAATACTGGGCCGGGCGCGGTGGCTCACGCCTGTAATCTCAGCACTTTGGGAGGCCCAGGCGGGCGGATCATAAGGTTAGGAGTTTGAGATCAGCCTGGCCAACATGGTGAAAGCCCATTTCTACTAAAAATACAAAAATTAGCCCGGTGTGGTGGTGCATGCCTGTAATCCCAACTACTCAGGAGGCTGAGGCAGGAGAATCGTTTGAATCTAGGAGTCAGAGGTTGTAGTGAGCCGAGATCATGCCATTGCACCCAGCCTGGGCGACAGAGTGAGACTCCATCTCAAAAAGAAAAGATAATACTGTATACGTATATTTATTGCGCTTTTTTTACTTAATATTATCACACCAAAAAAAAAACAAAAAACAAAAAAACACTTTTCCCTATGTTATTAAAAACACTTCTTAGCCAGGCATGGTGGTACATGCCCGTAGTCCCAGCTACTCGGGAGGCTGAGGCATAAGAATCACTTGAACCTGGGAGGTGGAGCTTGCAGTGAGCCAAGATCACACCACTGCACTCCAGCCTGGGCAACAGAGTGAGACTCCATCTCAAAAACAAAAACAATAAAACACTTCAAGGCTGGGTACGGTGGCTCACACCTTTAATCTTTAATCCCAGCACTTTGAGAGGCCAAAGCAGGAGAACCGCCTGAGCCCAGGAGTTCGAGACCAGCCTGGGCAACAAAGAGGACCCTGTCTTGACAAAAACAAATTAAAATTAGCCAGTCGTGGTGGTATGTGCCTATAGTCCCAGCTATTCAGGAGGCTAAGGTGGGAGGATCACTTGAGCCTAGGAGGATAAGGCTGCCATGAGCTGTGATCACACCACTGCACTCCAGCCTGGGCGACAGAGTGAGACCC
>NC_045449.1:72227832-72233105 GCF_002776525.5 Piliocolobus tephrosceles | reverse complement strand
AAAAAAAAAAAAAAACAATAAATATGATTTTCTTAACTTTTGTATGTATGATCTTACCATACAGGTACCATAATTTACTTAGCGCTTCCCGCTTCGTTGAATATTTAGGCTGTTTTCGTTTTGCTGTTATAAATGAGGCCTCAATAAATGCCTCCTTCTATCACCCCGCAAGCTTCTGCACTGTTCCCTGTCCACACGGTGTGGTGTGTGTCTGGGAGATGCATGCTCGTTTTAATATTAGCCTACACAAAGCATAAGTAGACCAGAGCGAGAAATGATGGGCTGTATTCCCAACCTCAATTTCAATTACGTTTCAATGAACATTTTGAATTATCCATTCAGATTTCTTTCTACAGGCAGTTCAGTTCATATATAATGATGTTGGTGTCATTTTTAAAAACGCTAGTTTCTAGAGTGCCTAAGTTGCACCTATGGGCATTTTTCTTGGTCACTGTACCATCCCCAAAGTATAACATCTGCCACATCATCTCTTCTGCGTCTCATCCCTCTAACCTGATAGTTTTAGTCTCCTGGTGCCCGACTTGGAAACCTGGGCAATGCCACTGTGGGGTAACGGGAGTGGGAGAGTGGAGCCAGTGGGGCATGGCCTCTAGGGCCAGCCTGACTGTGTGAATCCCAGCGTTCCCCCTCCAGAGCTGTGCCACCCTGGGCAAGACACTCAGCCTCTCTGAGCCCATTTTGCCGGAGCAGGACAGGGTGATGACTCCGGCCCACTGGTGTTCTCTCGCTAGGCCCTACCAAGGCAACCCGACCTTCGACCCCGAGTTCATCCGCTCCAAGTCCACGGCCGCCGCCGGCCTCTGCTCCTGGTGCATCAACATCGTCCGCTTCTACGAGGTCTACTGCGACGTGGCGCCCAAGAGGCAGGCCTTGGAGGAGGCTAATGCAGAGCTGGCAGAGGCACAAGAGAAGCTGTCCCGGATCAAAAACAAGATTGCCGTAAGTGCCGGCTTGCTCCCGTCTCTGCGAAATACCAGAGCCACTTGCGCGCGCTGCCGGTCAATATCTCTGTTTAAAATGGGTTGGCACGGCCCGCCGTCATGAATTATTCAGCAGCGTGAGAGGATGCAGGCAGAGGCAGGGGCCAGACGGTGCCGGGAGCTGCTTGGTGTCCTTGGCCTCCATGCTCCAGAGGGCTCTCAGCCTTTGTAGGAGCCTCTTAGACACTCAGTGCTCACAGGACCCAGCCCTGCCGCCGCTGCAGCGCGCTAGAGATGCCTCGTGGGGTTTTCAGCAGCTTTCCAACTTGGTTTTGCAGGAACTTAACGCCAACCTGAGCAACCTAACCTCAGCGTTTGAAAAAGCAACAGCTGAGAAAATCAAGTGTCAGCAAGAGGCCGATGCCACAAACAGGGTGATCTTACTGGCGAACAGGTATTGGCTCCTCCCTGAGACCAGCCTCCTGCTCTCAGACCCCTGAAAGGGACAAGCCCATACAACTGCCTTGGGGAGGAAGAGGAGGAAGTTCAGGTGGAAGCAGCCACATTGCCACTTTCACTTCTTGAACTCAAAGTAATTAGGATAAACCTTAGCCTCCTGCATAGTCAGGGGCCTCCACAAAATATGACCTATTGCGTGGTTCCAAGTAACCCACACTGGCCTGGGACACTGGGTCCCACGGGGCTTGTTCCAGGGGGCATTACTTGGTCATAACCCACTGTCACCCACCACGTGTGTTCCAGGGTCATTTTGCAGCCAGCAGACGGTCATTTCACAGATTACGTCACGGTTTGGGGCTCCAGAGTAGTGTCGTCCACTAGGGATATAATGCCAGGTGTGGATGTGTCACCTTAACTTTTCCAGCAGCCACATTTAAAAAGTACAGAGGCTGGCTGGGCGCAGTGGCTCACGCCTATAATCCCAGCAGTTTGGGAGGCCGAGGCAGGTGGATCACTGGAGGTCAGGAGTTCAAGACCAGCCCGGCCAACATGATGAAACCCCATCTCACTAAAAATACAAAAATTAGCCAGGCAAGCTGGGCATGGTGGCTCACGCCTGTAATCCCAGCACTTTGGGAGGCCAAGGTGGGTGGATCACCTGAGGACAGGAGTTCAAGACCAGCCTGGCCAACATGGTGAAACCCCGCCTCTACTAAAAATAGAAAAATTAGCTGGGTGTGGTGGCGGGCGCCTGTTATCCCAGCTATTTGTGAGGCTGAGGCAAGAGAATCACTTGAACACAGAAAGTGGAGTTTGCAGTGAGCCAAGATTGTGCCATTGTACTCCAGCCTGGGCAACAGGAGTGAAACTCTGTCTAAACAAACAAAAAAAAACAGGCACACCTGTAGTCCCAGCACTTGGAGGGCTGAGGTAGGAGCTTGAAACCAGCCTGAGCAACATAGTGACACCCCATCTCTACAACAAAACATTTTTAAGTACAAAGAAACAGTTATAATTTTATTTAACCCCAAATATCCAAGGTATTATTTCAACAGGTAACTGATATAAAAATTATCAATGAGACATTTCCTGTGCTTGTCTTCATTCTGAGTCCTGACATCCTGCATGTCTTTTTTTTTTTTTTTTTAATTTTTTTTTGGAGACAGTCTCACTCCGTCACCCAGGCCGCAGTGCAGTGGCATGATCTTGGCTCACTGCAACCTCCATCTCCCGGGTAATTCTTGTGCCTCAGTCTCCTGAGTAGCTGGGACCACAGATGGATGCCACCACGCCCAGCTAATTTTTATATTTTTAGTAGAGACGGGGTTTCATCATGGTGGCCGAAGTGGTCTCGAATTCCTGACCTCAGGTGATCCACCTGCCTCATCCTCCCAAAGTGCTGCAATTACAGGCGTGAGCCACCGCGCCCAGCCAAGAAGCACAACTTGGGCTTCTCTAAAGCATTTCCTCCCAAAAACTCCCCAAAAGCATTTTCATCGTTGAGCCACTGAGCCAGGTGCAGACAGGAAACTCTGAAGATTCACAGAGGTGCAGAGGTGGAGGCTTGTCTGGTCCAGTCCTCTCACTGATGCAAATATGTTTTATTCTCTCTCGTTCCACTTTAGGCTGGTGGGGGGATTAGCATCGGAAAACGTCCGCTGGGCTGAGTCTGTGGAGAACTTCAGGAGCCAGGGGGTCACGCTGTGTGGGGACGTCCTGCTCATCTCTGCCTTCGTGTCCTATGTGGGCTACTTCACCAAGAAATACCGGAATGAGCTGATGGAGAAATTCTGGATCCCTTACATACACAACTTAAAGGTAAGCAGTGGAGTCCTGGCCGGGCGCCGTGGCTCACGACTGTAATGCCAGCACTTTGGGAGGCCGAGGCGGATGGATTACTTGAGGCCAGGAGTTCATGAGCTGCCTGGCCAACATGGTGAAACCCCATCTCTATAAGCATACCAAAAAAAATTAGCCAGATGTGGTGGGGAGCACCTTAATTCCAGCTACTGGGGAGGCTGAGGCAGGAGAATCGCTTGAACCTTGGAGGCGGAGGTGGCGGTGAGCAGAGATCGCACCACTGCATTCCAGCCTGGGTGACAAAGCAAGACCTAGTCTTAAAAAAAAAAGTGGAGTCCTATTCATCACTCAGGAAATTTCGGGAGGTCCCAGCAGGGCAGAACCAGCCACATGGCACCTTGACTTCTGTGATGAGGCTCAGGCCCCCTTGGGGATAAGAATGTAGCCCAGTGGCATTGCGCGGTGGCTCACGCCTGTAATCCCAGCACTTTGGGGAGGCCAACGCAGGCGGATCATCTGAGGACAGGAGTTCAAAACCAGCCTGGCCAACATGGTAAAACCTCGTCTCTACTAAAACTGCAAAAATTAGCTGGGTGTGTTGGTGGGCACCTGTAATCCCAGCTACGCAGAAGGCCAAGTCAGGAGAATCTCTTGAACTCGAGAGGCAGAGGTTACGGTGGGCCAAGATCACGCCACTGCACTCCAGCCTGGGTGACAGAGTAAGACTCTGTCTGGGGGCAAAAAAAAGAATATGGCCCAGTGTTGTTGTGCTGACGTCATTTCTGGCCGAGTTACAAAGCTGCTCTGTCCAGAGTGATGGAAATGGCTGGCTTCTCCCAGGTCGTCCTGCTGGTCCACCCCTAACCGCAGCACCAGACACAGCATGATTTGGAGAGCTATTTTCTAGTAAGTAATAAGGTTGCATCACCCCTTCTAAGTGTGCCTCCCTGGGCAGGTCCCCATCCCGATCACAAATGGCCTGGATCCCTTGAGCCTGCTGACAGATGATGCGGACGTGGCCACCTGGAACAACCAGGGCCTCCCCAGCGACCGCATGTCCACCGAGAATGCCACCATCCTGTGTAACACCGAGCGGTGGCCGCTGATTGTGGACGCCCAGCTCCAAGGAATCAAGTGGATCAAAAACAAATACAGCAGTGAACTGAAAGCCATCCGCCTGGGACAGAAGAGGTGTGTGCGGGCGCAGGACCTGGACCAAAGCCCCCCTCTGCTTGGAAGCATGCCTTAGGCATTTCAAATTGGTTCAATCGATGGGTGGGTCTTGAAATACAAGTACTAGCCCACACGTTTTAAATTTGACCCGGGGAACAGCAGCAGTAGTAAAGAATGAAATTAGGAGCTCTTTTCCCTTCCCCTATCCCCATCACCCACTGCTCCTGCAGGGAAAGGAGAGTGAGACGGAGGCTCAGGCCGGGGGTTGCCTCCCGCTTGGCCAGTTGCTGGCTGGAGGCTTGAGGTGGTCACATTCTTGGGTCTCGTGGTCTGTGTTCTCATCACAGATGAGAAACAATGGCTGTTAACGACATAGGTACAGTGACGCCCTGTCTTCCTAACAGTGCTGGAAAATCCAATGGCGTGTGGATATGAAAACATTTGCCTCTGTGGCCATAAAGCTACTCAAAGCTGCTTCCAGGCTGGGCACAGTGGCTCATCCCTGTAATCTCAGCACTCTGAGGGGGAGGCCAAGGCAGGAGGATCACTTGAGCTCAAGAGTTTGAGACCGGCCTGGGCAACATAGTGAGACCTCGACTCTCCAAAAAAAAAAAAAAAACCTAGTTGGGTGTGGTGGCATGAGCCTATAGTCCTGTAGTTCCAGCTACTCAGGAGGCTGAGATGGGAAGATCACTTGAGCCTGGCTTGGAGGTCGAGGTTGCAGTGAACCCTGTTCACGCCACTGCACTCCAGCCTGGGCGAGGGAATGAGACCCTGTCTCAAAAAACAAAACAAAGCAAAACTGTTTCCATTTTCATCTCCTCTCCCATAAGAGCACAAGGGCAGTTTACAAAGAAGCCCCTCGGCTCCTTTCAGGAAAGGGTGAGCTGTTGGGAACAA
>NC_045449.1:72185903-72227732 GCF_002776525.5 Piliocolobus tephrosceles | reverse complement strand
CATTTTCATCTCCTCTCCCATAAGAGCACAAGGGCAGTTTACAAAGAAGCCCCTCGGCTCCTTTCAGGAAAGGGTGAGCTGTTGGGAACAAATTGTGGGCTCCTAAGTCACCATTCCCTTGGCGCCGTCTCGCTCAGAGGGCAGGGGCTGCTGGTCGGCGCGTGCGCACCGTTCCATCACGAGGCCCTCTCCGTGAACCAGCTTCCGTGCTGTGCCCGCAGCTACCTGGATGTCATCGAGCAGGCCATCTCGGAAGGGGACACCTTGCTCATTGAGAACATCGGCGAAACCGTGGACCCCGTGCTGGACCCTCTACTGGGCAGGAACACAATTAAAAAGGGAAAGTGAGTTGTTTCCATCTCCATGGCTTGAGCCAGGTAAACATCTTCCGGCCCGGGTCCTGGGCCTGTGCATGCAGGGAGAAGGCCCGGAATGCCCTTTGCTTCCCTGGTAAGCAGCAGGGGCTTTGACAAAATGCCGACTGCAGGGAAGGAACCCCCAGCTCCCGAGGAAAGACTGGAAAGGGGCCACATCCCCATTAGGAATATCTCCGCCACCATGTTATCAGTGATCACCTCCAGATGGTGAGGCTTGGAGGTGATGTCTTTCTTCTTTCTGTTCTTAGGCATTTTGCAAATCTTGGGACTGCATGACCTTTAAAAATTCACACGAAATTCACAAAACATAAAATTAACCATCTTAAAGTGCACAATTCAAGAGCGTTTAGTACACTCACAATGTTGTACAAACACATCTGTCCAGTTGCACATTTTCAGCACCCTGAAAGGAAGCCCCACACCCACTGTTCTTCTTCATTCCCCCTCCCTCCTGAGCCCTGGACACCCACTAGTCTGCTTTCTGTGTCTGTGGATTTGCCTGTTCTGGACATTTCCTCTGAATAGAATCCAGCAACATGTGTCTTTTTGTGTCTGGCTCTTTTTACTCAGCATTTTTTGTTTGTTTTTTGAGACGGAGCCTCGCTCTGTCGTCCAGGCTGGAGTGCAGTGGTGCGATCTCTGCTCACTGCAGCCTCTGCCTCCCGGGTTCAAGTGATTCTCCTGCCTCAGCCTCCCAAGTAGCTGGGATGACAGGCACACATCACCACGCCCGGCTAATTTTTGTATTTTTAGTAGAGACAGGGTTTCCCCATGTTGGCCAGGATGATCTCGAACTCCTGACCTCAGGTGATCCACCTGCCTTGGCCTCCCAAAGTGCTGGGATTACAGGAGGGAGCCACCGTGCCTGGCCTTTACTTAGCATGTTTTTAGGGGTCATGCATGTGGTTGCACGTGTCAGTCCTTCATTCCTCTTTATGGCGGGATCACATTCCACGTGTGGCTGTGTGC
Source organism: Piliocolobus tephrosceles (assembly GCF_002776525.5). NCBI lineage: Eukaryota > Metazoa > Chordata > Mammalia > Primates > Cercopithecidae > Piliocolobus > Piliocolobus tephrosceles. The sequence continues at coordinate 72,226,386 of NC_045449.1, read as the reverse complement.
ATTTGTTCACTCATCAGCTGATGCATGCAGCTCACATTATTCACTTTACAATTTTAAAACATTAAATCTACCTTAAGAAAACGTAAATGTCAGCGCTGACAGGAGCCACCTTTAAATGCAGAGATGCGTGCAGAAACCCAGAACGGGTGGCAAATCAATATGCAGAGGTCCTAGACGCTGGGGGGCCTGGTGTGAGTGCTGAGGGGTTAAGTTAGCCAGAGGCCCCTCAAAGTGAGCCCAGCTACAAAGGGGAGAGGAGGGTGTAGAGTCGGAGAGAGGCACCCCCCACAGTGGATGAGCAGACCCCGGGTTGCAGTCCTGGGAGCTTCCAGGATGGACTGATGTTACAAATGGGTCTGGGTCGGGGCTCCCAGAGGAGCACAGCGTGCAGCCAGAGGGGCGTAAACCCTGCTGCAAAGATGAGCCTGACCACCTAAGGAAAGAGCAGGTGCATCTCCCAGAAGGGCCCACGTCACAGGCCGGGGAGGAGGAACAGACAAGGAGAGGTGCAGTGCTCTTCCAGGGACCAGAAGGAGGGCTCAAGGTGGCGGCCTGGCCTGGCCTGGGGCGGGGGTGAAAGGTGGTCTGTGCTTGTGTTCCTTTCCCCTGGCCACTGGGAGGCCCCCTAACCCTTCCCTCCGCTAACCCCAGGTACATTAAGATTGGCGACAAGGAGGTGGAGTACCACCCCAAGTTCCGCCTGATCCTGCACACCAAGTACTTCAACCCACACTACAAGCCAGAGATGCAGGCTCAGTGCACCCTCATCAACTTCCTGGTCACCAGGGATGGACTCGAGGACCAACTCTTGGCCGCTGTGGTGGCCAAAGAGCGCCCAGATCTAGAACAGCTGAAGGTAATGGCCTCAAGGTCGGTCACACGGGAGGAGGGCCGTCCCACGCAGAGGGAGCCGGGTCACCGTGAGGGCCCCCAGCAGGGCCACCAGCCCGGTGTGTGTCGTTGCTTCTTTCTGAAGGTGCCTCAGTATGTCCCGGGGCATCGCAGCTTCTCCTACAACAGGATGGGTCATTTCCTTCCCCAGCTATCCCCTCTTCCAGCTCCCCAATTTAATTCTAATTCAAGTGACTGCTTTGCTTAAAGAACGTGAGTCACAGCGGTCCTCAGGGGGCTCTAAGCTCCAGAGTGCTGCCCTGCAAGAATGGCCTGGCTGCCAGCCCTTGCGCCCGCCACAGTGCATGGGCTCAGGAGGCCCAGGCCCGCCTGTCCCCATTCTGCCCCCTACAGTCTCCGTGACAGGAAGCCTCAAGGCTGGGAGCAGGCCCAGGGCCTCACTGAGGTTCCGGGGGGGGATCCGCTTTTGCAGCCCCTTTCAGGCTGAGTTCCCCTTTCAGGAACTTTGAGCTGAGTTCGTTCCTCCTGCTCAAAGCCTGGGCCGTGGCTCAGCCACACGGCTACCCGAGGGAGGCCCAGGTGCCGGGCGGACAGAGCCAGGCCCTGCAGTGACAACCGCACCTCCCCTTGCAGGCGAACCTCACTAAGTCTCAAAACGAATTTAAGATTATTCTGAAAGAGCTGGAAGATTCGCTCCTGGCCCGTCTGTCGGCTGCGTCGGGGAACTTTCTGGGAGACACAGCTTTGGTGGAGAATCTGGAGACCACCAAGCACACAGCCAGCGAGATCGAGGCGAAGGTCAGAGCTGCCTCGGTGACGTGCCCTGACAGCCGGGCCTGGGAGGCTGGGCCGGTCAGAGCTGCCTCGGTGACACGCCCTGACAGCCGGGCCTGGGAGGCTGGGCCACGGGCGATCGGCGCCTCCCCCACCAGCACGGAGAAAAGCAGCTTCAGTCATACATGCCCGAGCGGGCCCAGGGCCGGAGAAGGGGCCTGGGCTCCCATCCTGCACCCAGCTGCTGCTGAGAGCCCTTGGGTGGCTTCCCAGGGAGCGAGGCTGGTGGCTGGGAATGAGCCTACCTGCTCATGGCACTGCCCATCTGCTGTGTCATTCAAACCCCTTTTGTTTGTGTCGAGGTGGTGGAGGCAAAAATCACAGAAGTTAAAATCAACGAGGCGAGAGAGAACTACCGCCCGGCTGCGGAGCGGGCATCTCTGCTCTACTTCATACTGAACGACCTCAACAAAATCAACCCCATCTACCAGTTCTCCCTCAAGGTGTGCCCTGCAGCTGGGGCCGGGTGCCTCCCTCAAGGTGGGGCTGCATCTGGGCTCCACAGCCAGGTCTGTTGCCCACGCAGCCATCAGGCAGTGCCAGGGCCACCCTCAGAGGGCAGACCTGGTCCAGCCTGCAGATGGGGCTGGAAGTGGGGGAGCCAGGAGCCCCCATCAGTCCTGTACCCATTCTCCCCAGGAGAGGATATGAGCTGCTCCCTCCTCCCTGCTATTCCCCTGGTGCCTCCAGGCACCCCCAACCCAATCAAAACAAACTGGATGGCCTGGCATGGTGGCTTACGCCTGTAATCTCAGCACTATGGGGGGTTGAGGCAGGTGGATCATCTGGAGGTCAGGAGTTCAAGACCAGCCTGACCAACATAGTGAAACCCCATCTCTACTAAAAATACAAAAATTAGCCAGGCATGGTGGTGCATGCCTGTAATTCCAGCTACTCAGGGAGGCTGAGGCAGAAGCATCGCTTGAACACTGCAACCTCCCTCACTGCGGAGGGTGCAGTGAGCCGAGATCACGCCACTGCACTCCAGCCTGGGTGACAAAGCAAGGCTCTGTCTCAAACAAAACCAACTGGAGGCCACCATAGGCGGCAGGGAGTGGTGGTGGGGAGCGGTGGCGGGCTCCATCTCTGCACGTCTCCGTGACTCTCGGTGGCGGATCCACAGGCCTTCAACGTGGTGTTTGAGAAAGCCATCCAGAGGACCACTCCTGCCAGTGAGGTGAAGCAGCGGGTGATCAACCTGACGGACGAGATCACCTACTCCGTCTACATGTACACGGCCCGGGGGCTCTTCGAGAGGGACAAACTCATTTTCTTGGCACAAGTTACGTTTCAGGTAATGTCTAGCCTCACTGCTCCTAGTGTGGTCCGTGGACCAGCAGTGTCAGTGAGCTTTGTGGAAAGGCAGATTCTTGGGCCCCCACCCAAACCTGGTAATGTCAAACCTGCATTTTAGCAACATACCCAGGTGACTGTAAAGTCTGAGATGCCTGATGCCTGATGTGGCTCTCCTAGTCGATATTCGGGAAGCTGGCACATTATTCCAATGGGAGCTAGTAAAGGGGTGGTGTGGCAAGGAGAATTTCACAAGGAGATGTCATTTTACATGTAAGTTGTGCTGAGTAAATAGTCCTGCATTAGTGCTTAGCCCACTGTGGGGTGAGTGATGTTTCTTAAGAAATAAGTAGCCGGGCGCAGTGGCTCAAGCCTGTAATCCCAGCACTTTGGGAGGCCGAGACGGGCGGATCACGAGGTCAGCAGATCGAGACCATCCTGGCTAACACGGTGAAACCCCGTCTCTACTAAAAAATACAAAAAAACTAGCCGGGTGAGGTGGCGGGCGCCTGTAGTCCCAGCTACTCGGGAGGCTGAGCCAGGAGAATGGCGTGAACCCGAGGCGGAGCTTGTAGTGAGCTGAGATCTGGCCACTGCACTCCAGCCTGGGCGACAGAGCGAGACTCCGTCTCAAAAAAAAAAAAAAAAGAAATAAGTGTATGAATAAACAAATATTCCTCCTGTTTTATACAGTCCTGCTAAAATATTTAAAGATCTGCATTCTCTGAAACTGATTAAACAGCCTGTCTTAATTTGTTTTGTGCTGCTGTAACAGAATACCCAAGGCTGGGTAATCTATAAACAATAGAAATTTACTTCTCATGGTCCTGGGGTCTGGGAAGTTCCATATGAAAGTGCTGGCATCTGTCAAGGGCCTTCTTGCTGTGTCATCCCATGGTGGAAGGCTAGAGGGCGAGAGAGAGCACAAAAGGGGCCAAACTCCTCCTTGTGTAACAAACCCACTCCATTGATCATGACATTAAGCCATTGACTCTGCTCTCATGACCCAATTGCCTCTCAGGCCCCACCTCCCAACACTGTTGCACTGAGGATTCAGTTTCCAACATATGCTTTTTGGGGAACACATTCAAACCACAGCACAGCCCCTCTGCAATTTTGTTTACACTGTGCCTTAAGTATGGTTGGAAACACTAGTTTTTGTTGCTGTTACTGCTGCTATTTTGAGACAGTATCTCACTCTGTCACCCAGGCTGGAGTGCAGTGGTACAATCACAGCTCACTGTAGCCTTGAATTACTGAACTCAAGCAATCCTCCCACTTCAGCCTCCTCAGTAGCTGGGACTACAGGCATGTGCCACCATGCTCGGCTAATTCTTCAGTTATATTTATTTATTTATTTATTTATTTATTTATTTATTTATTTATCTATCTATCTATCTATCTTTAGTAGAGACAAAGTCTCACTATGTTGCCCAGGCTGGTCTTGAACTCCTGGGCTCAAGTGATCCTCCTGCCTCAACCTCCCTGTAGCTGGGAATACAAGTGTACACTATTGTACCTGGCTAATTTTTTTTTTTTTTTTTTTTCTGTTTTTTAGAAAGAGTTTTGCTCTTCCTGCCCAGGCTGCAGTGCAATGGTACAATCTCAGCCCACCACAACCTCTGCCTCCCAGGTTCAAGCAGTTCTCCTACGTCAGCCTCCTGAGTAGCTGGGATTACAGGCATATGCCACCATGCCCGGCTAATTTTTGTATTTTCAGTTGAGACAGGGTTTCTCCATGTTGGTCTCACTGGTCTCAAACTCCCGACCTTAGGTGATCCACCTGACCTTAGATGATCCACCCACCTCGGCCTCCCAAAGTGCTGGGATTACAGGCGTGAGCCACCGCACCCAGCCCTAATTTTTTAAAACATTTTTAAAGAGCCAGGGTCTCACTATATTGCCCAGGCTGGGCAACGCTAATTGTATAAATAGGTTGGGCATCAGTTTAAGCCTCGCTTTCAATTCAAACTCAAACTTTGAACCAATGGGGTCCATATTATGAAGATTCCTTTTACATGTGAATCTCTGAATCACAGGTTCACTGTGAGATTTTCTCTTGGCTGAGAGGTCATCAGGATAAGAGTTCTCAGTGCGCCCCCTCATTTTCCAGGGTAGAGAGCATTCTCTTTGGTCCCAAGGAACGTTTTGTGTGACCAAAAGAAAGAGTCCGGCTCAGGGAGAAACTCTCTATGGGATCTGAAAAGCAGACCCTTTGGGTACTTGACCGAGGAGATGGCAGTGGCCATTACTAATCCCTGCTACCAGCCACCTGCTGCCCATCTGAGACAGGGTGCCAGGTTAGCTGCCCAGTACTTCAAATGACCCAGTACTTCAAAATGACCCAGACCCTGCCCACAGGAGGTCCAGAGGGCCAGCATGCACAAGTGACAAGATGGCATGGAATATGGCCCAGCATTCCACTTCTGGGCACACACCCACAAGACCTGGAAACAGGTGTCCGGCATCTGTCCAGATTCCCATACACCAGCATTCACAATAGCATTAATTGCAGCAGCCAAAAGCCAGATGAGGCTGGGCACTGAGGCTTACGCCTATTATCCCAACATTGCGGGAGGTCAAAGCAAGAGGATCACTTGAGGCGGTTTGAGACTAGCCCAGTCAATATAGCAAGACCCCATCTCTACAAAAAAAATAGCTAGGTGAGGTGATGCACGCCTGTAGTCCCAGCTACTTGGGAGGCTGAGATGGACGGTCCCTTGAGCCCACAAGTTCAAGGCTGCAGTGAGCTATGATCACAGCACTATACTCCAGCCGGGGGCAACAGAGCCATACCCTGTCTCTCAAAAGACAACAACAAGGCCGGGCGTGTTGGCTCTCACCTGTAATCCTGGTACGTTGGGAGGCCAAGACAGGCAGATCACTTGAGGCCAGTAGTTCAAGAGCAGCCTGGCCAACACAGTGAAAACCCCGTCTCTACAAAAAAATGCAAACATTAGCTGGGCATGGTGGCATGCACCTGTAATTCCAGCTACTTGGGAGGCTGAGGCAGGAGAATCGCTTGAACCCAGGAGGTGGAGGTTGCAGTGAGCCGAGATTGCACGACTGCACTCCAGCCTGGATGACAGAGTAAGAGTCTGTCTCAAAAACTAAATAGCAATAAATAATAAAAAATAAAAACAACAGGGCTGGGCACAGTGGCTCAAGCCTGTAATCCCAGCACTTTGGGAGGCCGAGACGGGCGGATCACGAGGTCAGGAGATCGAGACCATCCTGGCTAACACGGTGAAACCCCGTCTCTACTAAAAATACAAAAAACTAGCCGGGCGAGGTGGCGGGCGCCTGTAGTCCCAGCTACTCAGGAGGCTGAGGCAGGAGAATGGCATAAACCCGGGAGGCGGAGCTTGCAGCGAGCTGAGATCTGGCCACTGCACTCCAGCCTGGGTGACAGAGCGAGACTCCGTCTCAAAAAAAATAAAATAAAAATAAAAACAACAAAACCAACCAATTCACAACAGCCAGAACGACGTGCTGTCCATCAGAGATGAATGGAGAACCCCAGCGTGGTTATATTCAAGAATGGGATATTACTCGGCCTTACAGGGGAAGGAGGTTCTGACACATCCACAAGGTGGAAGAACCTCGGAAGCATCACGCTAAGTGAAAGATACCAGATGCAAACGGGGCAGGTCGTGTGCTTCCGTCTATACGAAGCATCCAGAACAGATGCATCCCTAGACAGAAGGCAGATGAGCAGCTCTGAGAGGCAAGGGGAGATGGGAAGTGACTGCTCAAGGGGTGAGGGGATAACAAAAAAGTCCTGGAACTAGAGATTGCTGGTGGTTGCACGACGCTGCGAATATGTGAAATGCCACTGGATTGTACACTAAAATATGGTAAAAATTGCCTTTTTTTTTTTTTTTTTTTTTTTTTTTTGAGACAGAGCCTCACTCTGTTGCCTGGGCTAGAGTGCAGTGGCATGATCTCAGCTCACTGCAACCTCTGCCTCCCGGGTTCAAGCGATTCTCCTGCCTCAGCATCCCGAGTAGCTGGGACTACAGGCATGTACCACCACGCCTAATTTTTTTGTATTTTAGTAGAAACAGGGTTTCACCATGTTGGCTAGGCTAGTCTTGAACTCCTGACCTTAAGTGATCCACCCCCCCTCAGCCTCCCAAAGTGCTGGGATAACAGGCGTGAGCCACTGTGCCCGGCCAAAATGGTCAATTTTATGGTATGTGTATTTCACAACTTAAAAAGCGAGACGAGGTAAAGATAAAACTCGACCCCAATCCAAAGGGGCAGGACAGGGCGCCCCCTGCAGGCCGGGAGTGTGAACTCCTCTTCAGGTGCAGCACGCATCTTCAGGGCTGCTGACGTTTTACTGGCTGCATTAAGCGTGTACACCTCCATGTTCCCCCAGGTCCTGTCCATGAAGAAGGAGCTGAACCCAGTGGAGCTGGATTTCCTTCTGCGGTTCCCTTTTAAGGCCGGGGTGGTCTCACCAGTGGACTTCCTGCAGCACCAAGGCTGGGGCGGGATCAAGGTTAGTCTTTAGACATTGAACATGCTGTGCTTTCTTCCCCCCGTGGAGCCTTTCCAGCTGATGCTGCGGATGTTTACAAGGCCAGAATACCAGGCTCTGTGGCCCATACAATTCAGTAAAGCAAGGGGGCCCCACAGATGGGGGATGGAGACCAAGATGGGCTCACAGATAGCTCTGCGTTCCTATAGGGAACGTGACATGTGTTAGGTCCCTGAGTCCTGCACACAGCAAGCAGAGAGTGACATCCTCTGGGGGCCAGAAGAGGCCTCAGGGCCTCTTACCACCCCTCCCCCAGCCTCCTCCGTCCCCAGCATAAGGGAAGTGGCAAGTGAAAAGTTTGTTCTGCGGATTCCTGGACACCGTCAGGGACCCTCGAGTCTCAGGGTCTGCTCAGAGAGACCTGAAGAAGGTTGTCCCCTGAGCTAGAATGGCCCCATTTCCAGAGACCCCTAGAGAAGCAGCCCCAGTCCCTCCCACGCCTCATGTCCCCAGATTGGACCCCACCAAGGAGGCTCCCGGCGCTGTCCTGGCATGCGTGAGCTGGGCACGGACAGCTCGTGCTTTGGTGGCCGGCCTCTCGGGCTGGCTTATCCCAGAGCCCCAGTTTCCTCGGAGGGCAGTGGCCTCTCCTCCTTGAATGAGCTGTACAGGAAGGTTCTTGGGACCCCGGTAAGTGGGAAGAGTCACAGGGCCCGCTGCCTCTGCCCCTAGGCCCTCTCGGAGATGGATGAGTTCAAAAACCTGGACAGTGACATCGAAGGATCTGCCAAGCGCTGGAAAAAGCTGGTGGAGTCGGAAGCCCCCGAGAAGGAGATCTTCCCCAAGGAGTGGAAGAACAAGACGGCCCTGCAGAAGCTGTGCATGGTGCGCTGCATGCGGCCGGACCGCATGACCTACGCCGTCAAGTGAGTGTCCCACCGCGCCGGCGGCCCCGCCCCCGAGGCCCAGGCCTGAGGGAAGCTCGGCCGAGCTGCTGTGCTAGACTCTCTGAGGACTTGAGTGGATCCCCTGAACTTCTCCCCATTTTACACAGAAACGAAACAGGGCTCAGAGGGGCTAAATCATTTCACACACAGTTCTTTGAGGACAGAGGCAGGATTCCACCCCAGGCTGCAGACTCCAGTCCTGAGTTCTTGTTAATCCTTCATATCTCAGAGTATCAGGAGGGGAACCCCTTGTCCCCCGCTAACCTGACTGAGGAGGGGTGCCCTGCGGTACGTGATAGGAAGAAGACTCCCCACGTGAGCCTCCTAGATTGGAAGTAAGATGTCGAGTGTGGACGTGAATGTGCACTGAGGCCATACAAATGGGGTCCTCTTAGGATGTTCTGAGGGAGAAAACAATGGCAAAACCATCAGCATTCGAGGACTCCGAGTACCTCGGCGGCAAAACGTAACGTCAATCAAAGATGTATGAATATGGCTAGTTTGCAAGAGAACCGTTCTGATTTCACCAATTTCTCCAGACCTGAAACCCTTCCATGTTGGAAAGATGGGCTGTTGAAGGAAGGAGGTGACATTTAGCACAGAAATGAGCCTGGGGTCCGTCCTCAGAGCACCTGTGGCCTGTCTGGCTTCTTCCCTTTTCACTTCCCCAAGTAGTCGGAAAGCAGCCAGGTTTCCCAAAAGACACTCATGTCCCTAACAGAATTACCCTCTGATGGCCAGGTGCGGTGGCTCACGCCTGTAATCCCAGTACTTTGGGGAGGATCGCTTGAGACCAGCCTAGCCAACACAGACCCCATCTCTACAAAAAGTCTAAAAATTAGGCAGGTGCGGTGGCAGCCTCCTGTAGTCCTGGCTACTCAGGAGGCTGAGGTGGGAGAATCGGTTGAGCCCAGGAGGTAGAGATGGCAGTGGGCCGAGATTGTGCCACTGCACTCCAGCCTGGGCGACAGAGCGAGACCTTGCCTCAAAATAAAATAAAAATAAAGAATTCCCTCCTGACAAAGCAGAGGCCTAACTCCTGAGAGTAGTTTTGCTTTGTTTTCCTCCAATAGGAGAGGACAGGGACGGGGAGTGGTGGGGAGGAGGGGGCGGAACGAAGCCAGAAGTCACCGTGATGCCGGAGAGCAGCCAGGTCCAGGTAGAAAGCCAGCTGCATCCCAGACTCAGAACTGGAGGAAGCAGGGTCAGAGTTTGGGAAAAGCCAAGGTAAAGTCCCTCGACCGGCCAGGCGTGGTGGCTCAAGCCTGTAATTCCAGCACTTTGGGAGGCCGAGACGGGTGGATCACGAGGTCAGGAGATCGAGACCATCCTGGCTAACACGGTGAAACCTGTCTCTACTAAAAAAAAAAAAAATACAAAAAGCTAGCCGGACAAGGTGGCGGGCGCCTGTAATCCTAGCTACTCGGGAGGCTGAGGCAGGAGAACGGCGTGAACCTGGGAGGCGGAGCTTGCAGTGAGCTGAAATCCGGCCACTGCACTCCAGCCTGGACGACAGAGCGAGACTTCGTCTCAAAAAAAAAAAAAAAAAAAGTCCCTCGACCATCGCAGCAGGAACACCCTCTCCTGTGGGAGCGTGCAGCATGTTTGGGTCACAAGATGCAGTGTGTATCTGATTCCTCGTCTAGAAGATGAGGTGAGGTGACCTTCCCCGTCTCCTGAGAGCTTTTGAGAAGTGCCTAAGTTAGCCAGTGTGACTGCACTCTGGCCACCTAAAAGAAGGAAACAGCCCACTGCGGAAGCATCTGTGTGCTCTGTGGTGGCCTGACCATCCCAAACACCCGTGAGCCCAGATCATCCCTCAGCTCTGACGTGTTTCACATTGCTATGACGTGGAGCAAAGCAGATTTACTGCCCTAATTATATAGGGAGGGGGTCGCTTAAAAGCAAGAAGATTGAAACAGACGTGGCTAATAACAAAGCCAGCACTGGCCAAGGATGTCTCGTGTCAGGCACTGTTGGAAGCACTGACAGCCGTGGGAGCACTTCCACTTCCCCACAGGTCACAGGCACTGGGAGGCCAGGCCAGACCACCCCCAGGTGCGCAACACAAACCCTGACGCGCAGCACGTGCCAGTTTCCATGGTGCAAGTGCTCACTCTGTGGCCGGCTGCAAGCTGCCCGGGTCTGCTGCAAGCTGTCACCAGCCGGCTCCAGCACTCCTTTGTCAAGGCCACCACATGTCAGAGGTGGTGAGGCCTGACTGGAACCCAGCATGCATGCTTCTGTGTCATTAATTCATCCATAGCCAATGACCATTTGGCCTGGGCAACTAATTAGCAAAGGTGATCCAGAGTCATTCCTGCCTAGGGGCAGGACTTCATATGTTCTGGAAGTTCCTTCCTAGATAAGGATCACAGCATCTGGGGTCTGAGTCCATTCCAGAGGCCTGAATAGAATTGGGGGCCTTCAGGAGGAGCAACTCCTCCCCATCCTTGCCTGAGGCTGGCCCTAGTTCAGGACACCAGACAGAAGCCAGCAAAGGCCAGAGCAGGGAAAGGAATAGCAGCTCCAGGTGTCCCCAGAAAGTCCCAAGGGCATGGAGAGGCATTAGCCAGCTGACTCCCGGTTGAACCAGAGGAGCTGACGTGCGCTGGGTGGCCTGAGTGTGAGCAGACCCTTCTGAAAGTCGACCCAGACTCTCGAACACTCAGGTGTTCACCTGCCCAGGGATGAGCAGTTCTCACCCCTCGGGATGCGGCCATTGCTCCTCCTTTCAGAGACCAGCTGGCCACTAAAATCTTACAACATTTTTTTTTTTTTTTGAGATAGAGTCTTGCTCTCTTGCCCAGGCTGGAGTGCAGTGGCGCTATCTCCCCTCACTGCAACCTCTGCCTCCCAAGTTCCAGTGATTCTCCTGCCTCAGCCTCCTGAGTGGCTGGAATTACAGGCCTGTGCCACCATACCTGGCTCATTTTTGTGTTTTTAGTAGAGACAGGGTTTCATCACGTTGGTCAGGCTGGTCTCGAACTTCTAAATTCAAGTGATCCCCCTACCTTGGCCTCCCAAAGTGCGGGGATTACAGGTGTGAGCCACCGCACCCGGCAAGTTTACTAATCTTAGCTCAGGTGATTCATTCTTTCCACATACTGTAAGCTCAGCCCTCTGTGATTACAGGAGAAAGGCCGACACCTGATCCAAAGGTCACGGGACCATCACTAGGTCCTCCATGGGACGATTAGCGGAGACCCCGACTGACCCCAGACTTATAGGGGTCATGTTAGAAGGAGTTGGGGGCTTTTGTAGAGACGGGTGTTTATTATCATCTGAAGTTGCTTTTTTCTTGGACTTGTTTAGGCTCACTAAAGCTTTGCTCTAATCCGAACTTCCTTCCTTCTCAGCCCCCCGCAGTTAACCCTGGGTGCCTTCCAAGCTGGCCTCTCCCTGCACCTGCTTAGACTGCTCCATGGAGGAGCACAGTGCGGGGCCCCTCAGGAAAGAAAGGGTGCCCGGGGCAGACAAGGCCAATCCTTCGCGGAAAGGAAAGCCCAGTAAAGACTGTGCTCTCCTGCCACAGGCCTTGTCCTGCTGAAGAAAGTCCACCAAAAAGGGCCCTCCTGCCCGGACCAGAGCCCACCCAAGGCCCCTGCCCTGGCCCAGAGCCTCAGGTTCATCACTGCCTCTGATGCAACTCCACCCCTAGGAACTTCGTGGAGGAAAAGATGGGCAGCAAGTTCGTGGAAGGCCGGAGTGTTGAGTTTTCGAAGTCCTACGAGGAGAGCAGCCCCTCCACGCCAATCTTCTTCATCCTCTCCCCCGGGGTTGACCCCCTGAAAGACGTGGAAGCCCTGGGTAAGTGCAGCAGGCAAGTGATGTTCTCAAAGATGAAGTATTGGCCGGGCGGGGTGGCTCAGGCCTGAAATCCCAGCACTTCGGGAGGCTGAGGTGGGCGGATCATGAGGTCAGAGGTCGAGACCATCCTGGATAACACGGTGAAACCCCATCTCTACTAAAAATACAAAAAATTAGCCGGGTGTGGTGGCAGGCGCCTATAATCGCAGCTACTTGGGAGGCTGAGGCCAGAGAATGGCGTGAACCTGGGAGGTGGAGCTTGCAGTGAGCCGAGATCGCGCCACTGCACTCCAGCCTGGGTACAGAGCGAGATTCCGTCTCCAAAAAAAAAAAAAGAGTATTGTTGGCATCACCAGGCACCAGGGAAAATGCACACCAAAAGTACACGAGACACCACTTCACACCCAAGATGCCACTTCACACCCAAGACGCCACTTGACGCCCGTAGGATGGCGAAGATCAAGAACAGGAAAATAACACGTGTTGTCAGGACCCTGAGAACTGCGACCCTTGTAGGTTGCCGGGAGGATGTAAAATGGGGCCGCTGCTGTGGAAAACAGTCTGGTGGTTTCTCAGCAAGTTACGTATAGAATTAGCACATGACCCAGCAATTCCACTCCTGGGTATACACCCAAAAGAACTGGAAATTTAAATTTGTGTCCAAGCAAATGCGCTACACAAATCTTCATTCATAATAGCCAAAAGGCAGAAACAACCCAAATGTCCATTAACTGACTGACGAGTAGATGAGTGGATCAACAGAATGTGGTGGATCTATACGGTGGAATAGTATCCCTCAATTAAAAAAGAGTGAAGCAGGCTGGGCGCTGTAGCTCACACCTGTATCCCAGCACTTTGGGAGGCCAGGGTGGACGGATCGCTTGATCACAGGAGTTCAAGACCAGTCTTGGCAACATGGCAAAACCCCATCTCTACAAAACGTACAAAAAAATGTAGCCAGCTATGGTGGTACACGCCTGTGGTTCCACTTACTCGGGAGGCTGAGGTGGGAGGATCACTGGAGCCCAAAAGGTTGAGGCTGCAGTGAGCCATGATCAAGCCACTGCACTCCAGCCTAAGTGACCAAGTAAGACCCTGTCTCCAAAAAGCATGAAGTAGGCCAGGTGCAGTGGCTCACAGCTGTAGTCCCAGAACTTTGGAAGGCTGAGACAGGAGGATCACCTTAGCCCAGGAGTTCAAGATCAGCCTGGTCAACATAGGGAGACCTTGTTTCTACAGAGAATTTTATAAATTAGCTGGGCATAGTGGTGCATGCCTGTGGTCCCAGCTACCCTTGAGGCCAAGGCATAAGGATCACTTGAGCTTGGGAAGTGGAGTTCAGGCTGGGTGACGAGTGAGACCCTGTCTCAAAAAAAAGTGAGGCCAAGCATAGTGGCTCACACCTGTAATCGCAGCACTTTGGGAGGCCAAGGCAGGTGTGGATTGCCGAAGTTCAGGAGTTCGAGACCAGCCTGGCCAATATGGTGAAACCCCCTCTCTACTAAAAATACCAACACTACCCAGGTGTGGTGGTGGGCGCCTGCAGTCCCAGCTACTCGGGAGGCTGAGGCAGAAGACTCACTTGAACCCGGAGGGTGGAGCTTGCAGTGAGCTGAGATGGCGCCACCACACTCCAACCTGGGCGACAGAGTAAGACTCCATCTCAGAAAAAAAAAAAAAGAAGTACTGATACATCTACAACATGGATGGACCTCAAAAACACTATGTTCAGGGAAAGAGGCCAGACGCAAAGGCCCCATATGGTGCAGTTCCCTTGATATGAAATATCCAGAATGGGTAAAACCATGGAGACACAAAGGAGACTGTAGATGAGGGGCTCCTGGAGGAGACCCTGGAGGAGAGATTGGGAGTGACTGTCTAACGGGTATGGGGACCACCTCTTGGGCCATGACAATGTTCTAGAACCAAACGGATGATTGCGCAGCATTGTGACTACACTGAGCGTCAGTGCATTGTACGCTTTAGGATGGTTTTTAAACGGCAAGTTTTAGGTTATGTGTATTTCACCTGAATGAGGGAGGCATGTGGAATGCCGGGCTGCACATCACAGAGTCTGAACCTGTGTCGTTTAATTACCTGGTGTTTTTTCCTGTTTTTCTTTAGGAAAAAAACTAGGGTTTACCATAGACAATGGAAAACTCCATAATGTGTCCCTGGGGCAGGGACAAGAAGTGGTGGCTGAGGACGCTCTGGACGTGGCTGCAGAGAAAGGACACTGGGTCATTCTGCAGGTACGAGGGGCCCAGCACTGCGGGGTAAGGGCTCCCTGCACTGAGGCGACCGTGGGGTTGGGCCACAAGGCCCGGCAGGAACCAGGATGTGTAGTTTGCATTCAGAAATGTGGGTGGAAATCCTAATACCACTGAAGGAGGAGGCATCCCCAGTGTCGGCTCTGCTGGGGTCAGCCGGGTAGTATAGGGCACCATGACTGCCCAGAGGAAAGCGTGGATTCAACGGTGAGAGGGAAGCTGGACTTTATATGAGACTACCCCAAACAGAGATTATTTAAACAACAAATGGTCGGGCACAGTGGCTCACACCTGTAATCCCAGCACTTTGGGAGGCCGAGGCAGACAGATCACCTGAGGTCAGGAGTTCGAGACCAGCCTCACCAACATGGTAAAACCCCATCTCTACTAAAAATACAAAAATTAGCCAAGCATGGTGGCGCTCGCCTGTAATCCCAGCTACTCGGGAGGCTGAGGCAGGAAAATTGCTTGAACCCGGGAGGCAGAGGTTGCAGTGAGCCAAGATCGTCTGGGCGATCAGAGAGAGACTGCCCTCCAGCCTGGGCGACAGAGAGAGACTCCGTCTCAAAAAAATAAAAAATAAAAAAAAACGACAAATGCTGGGTTGACAAAAGCATCCCTCCTCTTCCTCCTCGCTTGGGGCAGGCAGTGAAGCCCAGAGCACCCAGGAGATGCTCCCTGCACTTTTGGTTGAACCCTAGCATGACCACCCCTCCTCAGCCCTGGAGCCCGCCCAAGACCCCTCCTCACTACCGCTTGTCCTCGAGCGCCTCTGGGCCTGTCCCGGCTTCCACGGGTCTTACAGTGTTGCGTTGACCTCAATCCACAGGGCGAAGCCTGGCCCCGGTGGGAAGCCCTCGGCTTCAAGAGGAGGGGTGGGGACCACAGAATCTCAGCCTTATGCCAGGGAGGACACAAAGGACTCACCGTAAAGCTGGAGGTTTCCAATTCATTGAACACAAAAATCAATTCTGGGGCCTCAGTTCCTTGACTGAAGATATCCTGGCATGCCCAGCACCTGGTTAGGGTGGACTGGTGGAGGGTGGGGCAGTGCCAGCACGAGGCAAGTGTGGGGTGGTGGCAGAAGAGCCCTGCCCTCACCAGGGAACACAGCCACGTGCCTGCCTGTCCTCGTGGGCCCGGGGCTGGGGAAAGCATGTAACCGGCCTCTGGTCTTGGCTGCAGAACATCCACCTGGTGGCCCGGTGGCTGGGGACGCTGGACAAGAAGCTGGAGCGCTACAGCACGGGTAGCCACGAGGATTACCGGGTGTTCATCAGCGCAGAGCCTGCCCCCAGCCCCGACACCCACATCATCCCCCAGGGCATCCTGGAGAACGCCATCAAGATCACCAACGAACCCCCCACGGGCATGCATGCCAACCTGCACAAGGCCCTGGACCTGTTCACCCAGGTAAGGCCACGCCTGCTCGGGCTGCCTCACCATCCCATGCCAGGGTCTGGCCTCCATCCCTTGGGGCCCCGAGGTCCACTGAGGACCACTCTGAACTCTGGGGACACCTCCCCTCTCAGTGTCCCCTGTCCACACACCCCTCTCAGTCAAAATCCACATATTCCTAAAAGGCAGAAACATGCAAATCATTTCAGGTGCTGTGGCACATTTATTACTTAAAGCTTTAGATGCAGAAACACATAGTTTTTAATCAGTTCTATGAACCTGCAAATGAGGGCTGGTAGATGCTGTCCATTGTGTTTGAAGAGCGTGGAACACGTCATGACTGGTCCTTGGAAATGGGGCCAAGCTCCGTGGGGAGTCGACCTCCCTGGAGGTTGGTCAGCTTTCCTGGAAGTACGGAGTCCCACTGCTGGAGGCTGTGGGTAACCAGGGAAGATAGGGATGCTGTACTTGCTGGGGCTCTGGACGCATGACCTGGTTTCCTTGCCTTCAACCCCTCCTCTGATCCACCATCAGCAGGAACAGCTGCCAAAACGCAGCCGCCTAGGGAGCCTGGCCCCTACTCAGCTGCAGCGGCCGCTGACTGCCTCCGGGGCGGAGGGGGAAGGCCTGGCCTGCCTGGCACCTGGGACTCGAGGACCCTCCTTGGCTGGGATCCCACTTGTGCATCTGCCTGGGGTCTGACCTCACTGACTCTTCCCTCACAGACCTCAAGGCTTCCCCCAAATGCCACCTTCACAGCCTTCCTGGCTGTGGTTTTTGTTTGTTTTTGAGATAGA
Organism: Piliocolobus tephrosceles; assembly: GCF_002776525.5. NCBI lineage: Eukaryota > Metazoa > Chordata > Mammalia > Primates > Cercopithecidae > Piliocolobus > Piliocolobus tephrosceles. The sequence goes on along the minus strand of NC_045449.1, from coordinate 72,209,699 downwards.
GTCTCACTCTGTCAGCCAGGCTGGAGTGCAGTGGTGCGATCTCGACTCACTGCAACCTCCACCTCCCGGGTTCAAGCAGTTCTTGTGCCTCAGACTCCCGAGTAGCTGGGATTACTTGCATGCACCACCACACCCAGCTAATTTGTGTATTTCTAGTAGAGATGGGGTTTTGCCATGTTGGCCAGGCTGATCTCAAACTCCTGATCTCAGGTGATCCACCTGCCTTGGGCTCCCAAATCCTGGCCACTCCTGTCCTCAGGGGTGCTCCTGTCTGCAGGTCCTCATGTCGATATTTCTCCTTTTGGCACCTCAGCATTTTCTCTGTCTACAACTTTTTCTGTGCACAAACTTGATCTCCCAAGTGGAGCCTAAAACCTTTTTGAGGTTTGACACCCTGTATTCTTTTTTTTTTTTTTTTCTTTGAGACAGAGTTCCACTCTTGTTGCCCAGGCTAGAGTGAAAGGGCGTGACCTTGGCTCACTGAAACCTCTGCCTCCTGGGTTCAAGCAATTCTCCTGCCTCAGCCTCCCAAGTAGCTGGGATTACAGGCACCCACCACCATGCCTGGCTAGTTTGTTTGTATTGTTAGTAGAGATGGGGTTTCACCATGTTGGCCAGGCTGGCCTCAAACTCCTGACCTCAGGTGATCCACCTGCCTTGGCCTCCTAAATACCTGGGATTACAGGCACGAGCCACCACGCCCGGCCGACACCCTGTATTCTTCTATAACCCCTAACAAAGATCTACCTATGGGGTGTTTTATCGGTCCATGAATGCGTGCTGTCCATGCCTGATACATTTTTAAAAAGTACTTATATGGAAATATTGGAGTCACCCACTAACAATTTCCACCAGCTTTTAAAGGATACACCCTTGTCCAAGTGTGAAAGTAAAAGAAAAAGCAGAAAAACAAATGTTTAAAATGGGTCCCCCATTCCATTAACCAATCAATCAATACCACGCACCTCCCGCCTTGGCTTGCACCCTGCTGAGGGGCGTGAGGATACTCTCGGAAGCAGCACCCAAGTGTGATGAGTGCTGTGGGGTGCACATGGTGCTGTGGGGCCATGCAGCTCACAGCGGCCCTGAGATCAGCACCGGTCCTGGAACGGTTTCTGCCAGTCTGTACGAGATCAACACAGAAACGCAGGAGGCACTTAGCCAACTTGGCAGCGACCCGACACTGCTGTGAATCCAAGCACGGGGGCGGTTTTCCTTTGGTGTTCCATTTTATTGTATTTTGCAAAGTGTCAGTCAGTGACAGGGACTGGGGCACTTAGGCAAGGACTGGGCCTTCACTTCCAGCCAGCACGTGGAGCGGCGCCTCATCCCATCTCTGGCTGGGGAGGTGGGTGGCCAGGGAGTGACAGCTGAGACCTGCAGGTAAGGAAATCCTTCACAAGTTCAGGGACCAGTTGCCTCTGAGGGGTTGTGGGCCTCTGAGAACAAGGGCCCACGGGAAGAAGTGGTGGCGGGTGGAACCTGCATGTCCACGATGCCACAGACCTGAGTGCAGGCAAGCTGGTGAAAAGCACCCGATCGGATGGACTCTGGAGGATGGACCGACGGTGACACCCACCAGGTCTGCCCTTGTCCTTGTGGGCTGGTGAGGTCTCCCATTTGCTGGTGTCACTCTGGCTCTCCAAGTGTTCACTGCCAGCGCCCTCCCCAGGGAGCTGAGGTCTGAAAGTGAGTGGCCAGGCCAGTGTCCTGGGCCCACCGTCTCCATCCCAGGCAGCCAGGAGGGGATACTCAGGTGATAGAACTCCAGCCGTTCCCCTTCTTGTCCATGTAGCCAGAAGGGCCTGTGCCAGGCTTTCTATGACGCCCAGGACAGGGCCCCGCTCTTGGTCCACCCAGGGCACTTCCCCTGGCATTTATCTGTCCCTCCCCAGCGGGAGCCTCGGCCACTGTGCCTGCGCCCCACCCAGAGTGCCTGGCCCCGGAGGTACTCCCAGCCGCTGAGCAGAGCAGGTGGAGCACAGCTTGGTTTCAGGAAGCCTCTGTGTGTTCAGGAGTCACTACATAGCAAAGGTTAACGAGTAAAAGCGCACAAAGCCAGAGACCTAGGAGTCACCACTGGGCCTCAGCTGGCCTTTCCCTGGAGCCAGATAAAAAAGGTTTAAGAAGCGACTCCACCCTATCCCCCCATCCCCTATCCATCCCCCATCCTCTATTCCATTCCCTATCCTGATGGAACTTTACCAGTTGTTTTTAGAGTTTGGGATACTGTGCGTAAGTGATGAGGAATGCTGATAATTACAAAGGGACATTCTTTCTTATTAAAGTAGTCCCGAAACGTCCAGGATTTGGGACGATCTTATCAGGAAGCAGTATCAATAATTCAACTTGTAATAAGTACTTGAAAGGGATAAAACAGCCTTTCTGAAAGAAAGAAGAAAATCGTACTCAGTCATGACAGCCCAGCTTTCCCTGCAGCTGGTCTGATGGAGACCCGCTCGGCCCACAGCTTTGTCCCCTCCACCGCCCCCACCCCAGCAGAGCGTCTGGCAGGGGCGGGACGCTAGTCACCCTCAGGGGCATTTCTGTGTAACCTTCTCCCTCTCCGTAACACCTGACTGGAGCGTGTGCCCCACAGGACACCCTGGAGATGTGCACCAAGGAGATGGAGTTCAAGTGCATCCTCTTTGCCCTGTGCTACTTCCACGCAGTGGTGGCAGAGAGGCGCAAGTTCGGCGCCCAGGGCTGGAACCGGTCATACCCCTTCAACAACGGGGACCTCACCATCTCCATCAACGTGCTCTACAACTACCTGGAGGCCAACCCCAAGGTGAGGGGCTGAGTGGGCCCTGTGCTTGAACATATCCCTCCCTCCCTCCTTCCCTCCCTCCCTCCCCTTTTGGTCTTTGTCTTAGGCTTAAAAGACATCAAGTAGGCCAGGCGCGGTGGCTCACACCTGTAATCCCAGCACTTTGGGAGGCCAGGGCGGGCGGATCACGATGTCAGGAGATCGAGACCATCCTGGTTAACACGGTGAAACCCCGTCTCTACTAAAAATACAAAAAGTTAGCCGGGCGTGGTGTCGGGCACCTGTAGTCCCAGCTACTCAGGAGGCTGAGCCAGGAGAATGGCGTGAACTCGGGAGGCGGAGGTTGCAGTGAGCCGAGATCGCACCACTGCACTCGAGCCTGGGCGACAGAACGAGACTCCATCTCAAAAAAAAAAAAAAAAAAAAAGACATCAAGTAGGTTTCACAAACCAAAGAGAGCTTGAAAGGCAGCACCATCTGTGCTCTCTCCAGCCTGATGTAACAATGGTCAGTCCTCCGCCCCCACCTCCTGCAGGAGCCGCTTCTGCTTGTTGGCACACTCCACACTACCTGTCCCTCTTGCACCTGGGCGGGGATTCCCCCAGAATCCTGGCACCCCAGGGTGTGAGCTGGGACTCGGTGGGGAGGACAAGCAGGGCTTCCTGGGCTGCAGGCCTCACCATTGCTCTGTCAGTGTCTGGACAGAACCCAGGTTTGGAGCAGGACGGGCAGAAAACCTCCCTGGATAGAAGGGAGCACTCTGTCCATGATGAGAATGCATCAAGGCGCACGCAGACTCCACAGAGGACTGAGCAGAAAGGCGCACATCCTCCGGAAACGGTCTGCAGCAGGAGGCACAGCAGGTTGGGGCACAGAGCAAGGTACACAGCAGGGAGGGCACAGGTTGGGGACCAGACGGTAGCGTATGAATCCCAGACCTGCTATTCACTGGATGGGGGTCCTCTGTAAGCAGCACATACGCTGCTAGGCCCTGCAGCCCCATCTACAGTCTCCTAAGACTCGGCCCCATCCATAAACTGGAGAGTGCAGCAGTGCCCACCACACAGGGTTCTTACGAAGCTTTGACTCAGGCTAAGCCTGGCACAGGCCCAGGAGCCCCTCGCCCAGAAGGCAGAAGACGGTGCACACCCCTATAAACCCTGGGTCCTCCTCCTCACTCTCAGCCTCCAAATCAATAGCAACATGGACCCTGGCTCTGAGACAGCAAGGCCGGGGCGCCCTCTTACAGACTGGGAGGGAGATGGGAAGAAAGCGGCACTCAGCTGCACGGGGGGCTGCTGACTGCGTGGGGCCGCTACCTGCGTGAGGCCTTGGGGTTGGAGCACTCCTAGGGCCTGGGTGGTTAAACACCTGCCCCTGTGACGTGAGAAACAGTGCTGGCACCAGGGGGGAAATGTTCAAAGCCTGCTCTGCCACTCATTCACTGCGACCTCAAGCAAGTCACTGGACCACTAAGCCTGCTTCCTCATGGGCGGAACAGGGATGACGCCTCCGCCTCAGAGCCTTGGGGCTTCAGTGAGGGAAGCCTGGCCTAGCAATGCCAGTTTCAGGAACCCCCTCTTTTTTTCCATCTCCTTGTAATAAAGCTCAGGACCTGGCCCACTAAGCCCCAGGCACACACAGCACACGTGCTCTCAGCGGGTGTCCTGAGAAGGCCCCCAGGAGGTGACCTCTGACGTCAAGCACCCTGCCTGGGAGGCCATGACAAAGCCTCCTCACTGAGGCTGGAGGACGACGACCTCCCAGGATTGCTGCTGGCAAAGGCTGGGCCTGGAACATGGTATGCTTTGTTCTTTGGGAGGCATACCAGCCCTGGAGCTGCAGGGGGCAGAACTGGGCCGGGACTCGGCTCCCCGTGCTCCCTGGCAATGGGCCACCGCAGGCCGTAGACGCCAGCAGGGGAAGGTGGTCTCCATCTGCCGGTCGATGGGGCAAGGCGCCGGCACGACGTCTGCACCCAGAACAAGACCCGGACCTGAAAACACTCCCAGATGCACGCAAGATGTTCAAAGGGACTTTCAGCCTGGAGGGACGGCCTAACCAAGCAGACTAGTTTGGGAGAAAGTCTGGTTGGAAGTTTTTTTTTTTGAAATTTTTTAATTTTTTTTTTTTTTTTTGAGACAGGGCCTCACTGTTACTTGGGCAGGAGCGCAGCGGCACAATCACAGCTCACTGCAGCCTTCATCTCCTGGGCTCGGGTGATCCTCCCACCCCAGCCTCCCAAGTAGCTGGGACTACAGGGGCCACTACACCCAGTTAACTTTGTTTTTGTTTTTTTGTAAAGATGCGGTTTTGCCATGTTGCCTAGGCTGGTCTCAAACTCCTGGGCTCAAGTGATCTGCCCACCTCGGCCTCCCAAGGTGCTGGGATTACAGACGTGAGCCACCACGCCTGGCCAGATTAGGATTTTTAAGACCTTTCCTTAGCCACTGCGCAATGACACACACCGGGCAGCTTCTAGGCTGCTGAGAAGCCACGCGAGCACCATGTACGCCAGCGGCTGCCACATCCTGAGGCGCAGTGTCCTGATGTGGCCTGCGCTGGCCAACCTTCCCTCTGTCCTCAGGCCTCCCTCCCCCTCCACAGACTCCCCACCAGCTCCCACATTCCCTTCATGGCACAGGTCATGCTACACGCTGAGTGACCACGGGGAATGATGTCATCTGTGTCCATGGCCTGGTCAGCCCTCCGGGCTCTGAGGAAATAGATCAGGGATTCCCACGCGAACGGAAGACAAAAGTCTGCTGGAACGTTGCTTTGAAACACAGAGCAAGCTGCAGGGACTCCCAGGGAGGGGCCTGAGAGCTACAGCTCCCCCAGGAGTCTCTGGGGGTTCCCTCAGCAGGTGCGGGAAATGCAGACAGCACCCACCCCCGCCCACTGCAGGAAACAACCCTTCTGAGGAGTGTGTGGGGTCAGGAGGGCGAGCGCGGCACAGGTCTCCCTGCCTTTCGGGAGACACACGCTGCCTCCAAAGCTGCTAAGCAAGATGCAGGAAAAGCCGCCCGCAAACACTTGTGGCGACCAGACAGAGGTTTTAAGTCACAAATGATAATTTGGAAAACATTAATGTTTTAAGTAAAAATTCATGACACTAAGCCAAGTGCAGTGGCCCAAGTCTATAATCCCAGCACTGTGGGAGGCCGAGGCAGGAGGACTGCTTGAGCCCAGGAGTTCAAAACCAGCCTGGCCAACACAGCAAGATCCTGTCTCTACAAAAAAAAAAAAAAAAAAACTAGTCTGGAATGGTGGTGAGTGACTGTAGGCCTAGTTACTTGGGAGGCTGATGTGGGAGGGTCACTTGAACCCAGATCAAGGCTGCAGTGAGCCATGTTTGCACCACTGCACTCCAGCCTGGGACAAGACCCTGTCAAACACATACACATGTGGGCCAGGCACAGTGACTCACACCTGTAATCCCAGCACTTTGGGAGGCTGAGGTGGCGGATCACCTGAGGTCAGGAGTTCAAGACCAGCCTGGGCAACATAATGAAATCTCATCTCTACTAAAAATCCAAAATATTAGCTGGCTGTGGTCATGTGCGCCTGTAATCCCAGCGACTCAGGAGGCTGAAGCAGAATTGCTTGAACCTGGGAGGCAGAGGTTTCAGTGGGCAGAGACTGCGCCACTGCACTCCAGCCTGGGCAACAGAGCAAGACTCCATCTCAAAAATAAGCAACCTAAAAAATACATACATATGTATATAAACTCATGAGACCAAATCAGATGACTGATTAATCAACTGGTTCTTATTCAATGAACTCTCACTGGTATCTGAAGACAGCTCTTCTGGGCAGCACACAGCGGAAGTGATGTTATGGAAATATCCGTCTCGCCCTTCAGGAGCTGCAGACTTCAGGGAAAGAACAGGTGTGCAGCACTGGAGAGAAGCTGACCGTGAGCAGCAGGATTTCGCATGCTGGGTGCCAAAAAAGAATGTCAGTTATCTTATTTTTATCCCAATTGCATGTTGGAATTATCTCTTTTAAAGTGGTTGCCACAAAATTTAAAATGACATTTGTGGCCTCGATCCGTGGCTCCCATCATCCTTCTGCTGAACTGCGCTGTGCAGGAGGAGGCTCCACAGTGGGCACGTGGAGGCGGGAGAACAAGGGCCGGCTTCATGGCAAGGACGCCCATGAGCCAGGCTTTGTAGAAGGAAGAGTGTTCCGGGGCGAAGGTGTGACGTGAGACCACAAGGAAGCCTGAAGGGCAGTGGGAACGGCAGCGGGGAGGCGTGTGGTCGCCTGGCGTGTGCTCTGGTCCGTATTGCCGAGTTTGGTCTTCATTCCCTAAGGCCCAGGCAGCCTAGGTCAGATGAGTCACTTGTTCAAACCCTCTATGTGACTGCAAAGACCCTGGAGGCACAGGAGCTACTAGAAGGATGAGAACCAGGAAGGATTCTAATTCCACAGGGTGGAAGGGAGACTCACCAGATGCATCTGAAGACGTGACTAACTGGACTTCGTGGACAAAAGATCGACAGCACTGGAGTCAATCCTTGAGCCACACAGAATCAAACCACTTGTGTTGAAATTGGACCATGAAGGGCAGTCTCGAATGTAACACACAGCGGGAGAGGCAGAGGGAACAAGTTCCGATTCAGCGCTGTGGCCTCCGAGGCACAGTGAAGCACAGCAAACACCTGCCCCACGGGAGGTGCAGAGACACCGCCTGCGGAAGCGCTGTCCAAGGTGGAGGGAGGTGCCCCACAGCCCCTTGTGAGAGAAGCCAAAGGGGCCGGACACTGGTGTCTGATGGTGCGGGACAGGGAAGAAAGGTGGCCCTGGGGCCGGGCGACCCTGAAGGTAAACGGCCAGGAGGCCGACCTGGAGGGCGAGAAGGCCGCAGCACCGAAGGCTGGGTTCCCAAGCCCTGCCTGCCTGAGCCTGACCCTCTTTCATGGCAGAGAAGGGGCACAGGGGTGCATCTTTCCCTACACCGTCATCCTTCCTCAGGTGCCCTGGGACGATCTCCGCTACCTTTTTGGTGAAATCATGTATGGCGGCCACATCACAGATGACTGGGACCGTCGGCTGTGCAGGACCTACCTGGCCGAATACATCCGAACGGAGATGCTGGAGGGAGACGTCCTGCTGGCCCCCGGCTTTCAGATCCCCCCCAACCTGGACTACAAGGTAAGGGTGACAGGTCAAACAGGAGCTTAACGTAATGAAGGCTCGTGCCTCCCGGTGAGAGCCTGGCAGCACAAACGGAGTATCAGTAACTGAGTAAGAACCCAGGCAACCAAAATAAGAGGATGAGAAATGTGTCTCACTTAGAAGAAGCACAAGGCTAATACAAATAACTTTTTTTTTTAATTAAAAAAAGAGAAATGCAGCCTCAGGGAAGGGGGAATGGAATTTTCCTTTATGTCGCTGGGAGCACAGGGGGCAGCCCACAAAGGGGGCTGGGAAACAAGTGGGATCTGTACAGACAGCAAGACGTGGGTGGAACGTTCTGGCAAGGAACGCTTAACGAACAGGACATGGGTTTCAGCCTGCACGGCTTTGTGTCTGCTTACAAACTGCCCTCTTTTTTAGGGTTACCACGAATACATCGATGAGAACCTGCCCCCCGAGAGTCCCTACCTATACGGCCTGCACCCCAACGCAGAGATCGGCTTTCTGACGGTCACCTCAGAGAAGCTGTTCCGCACTGTCCTGGAAATGCAGCCAAAAGAGACGGACTCGGGGGCAGGCACAGGAGTGTCCCGCGAGGAGAAGGCAGGATCTTTAAAACCACTCCCAAGCAGGAGGAAGGGGGAGGATCTAGAACCGGGGACGGGGTGGCAGGAACTGGCGGCGGTACGGGGGAACTTGCTGGTGAGGTACACCCTGCCCCAGCCTCGGGCTTGGGTATCAGAAACGCTGGGGTGGGACCCACAGGCTGTTCGGCAGGTCCTCAGGCACGGCAGCTGCAGGCTTCGGGTGACGGCATGGGCCCAGACAAAAGGGATCCTCAGGGGTGTGGATGCGGCTCCGGGAGCGCCCCAGCCTCTGCCCTGCAGTCTTCCAGCTTCCCCAGCTGAGTGCCAGGGAGGGCACCGGCCATTCCCCGCCCTGGCCCGGCCAGCACAACAGCAGTAGCAGCTTGTGCAGGGCAGCCGGATGCGCAGGAAGGTGCTCCAGAGCAGCTCAGGGGCCACGACGGCAGGTCCTCTTGCTGCTCACAGTATTAGGTAGAGCTCAGGGATGTCAGTGCTCTGAACAAATTCTCACTTGTCTGGGGAGCTCCGTGCGGCTTCCTGGGTACCTCCCCCGCTTTTTTTTTTTTTTTTTTTTTAAAGAGACGGAGTTTTGCTCTCGTTGCCCAGACTGGAGTACAATGGCGTGATCTCGGTTCACTGCAACCTCCGCCTCCCGGGTTCAAGCGATTCTCCCGGCTCAGCCTCCCAAGTAGCTGGGATTACAGGCACACGCCACCACGCCTGGCTAATTTTGTACTTGTGGTAGAGACAGGATTTCACCATGTTGGCCAGGCTGGTCTTGAACGCCTGATCTCAGGTGACCAACCCGCCTCAGCCTCCCAAAGTGCTGGGATTACAGGCATGAGCCACTGCACCTGGCCTGTACTTCTTAATAGAATGTGGAAAAGCTCTATTATGTATTAGCCAAGCACTGGGCTTCCCAGTAAAGACTGAATTCTCTATGTGAGACCCTTCTTAGCCTAACGATTGACATTAGAAACTGACTGACAGATGGTGGTGCAGGTGACCACTGCACTGTGTGGGCCACTCCTTAACAGGGTGTGACCGGCATGGTCCCTATAGAAAGCCTATGTAAAGGAAAAAGTCGCAATCCCTCAACCACTGGCTAAATTTGACCGGAGGCCGGTGCATGGGAATAAACGTCTGAGGCACTGGGCCAGGTGGCCTGAGGCACCCACAGCCGCAGCTGTAGGGCCTTGTAGTGATCAGAACATTCAGAGCTGCTGGCCAAGGCTCCCTCTCCTCGTCAAAGGTGTGGCTGCACCCACAACCCTGTGTTTCTGGCAACCCCACTTGCCTCCTCCCTCCTCTCCAGGACTTGGGGCTGAGAACATTTTGGGCAGGCTCCCTGGCCCTGCAGCGGGTGGGGCGGGTTCCTTGCAGTGACAGGCTATCTGGGGACTGGCCTCCAGGTGAAGGCCGTGCTGGATGACATCCTGGAGAAGATTCCGGAGACTTTCAACATGGCTGAGATCATGGCAAAGGCAGCCGAAAAGACCCCCTACGTGGTAGTCGCCTTTCAAGAATGTGAAAGAATGAACATCCTGACCAACGAAATGCGCCGTTCACTGAAGGAGCTGAACCTAGGGCTGAAGGTAAACATGGGTCAGCCAGGCTCCAAGGATGTGGCTGGATGGCGAAACCAGCAGAAACCCAGGCCTCTGGCAACCCAGGCCTAGCACGGGCCCTGGGATCAGCATGGTACTGCTCCCTCTCCAAAGTTCTGGCCGTTCCAGAACAAGCCCCAGGAGCTCATCTAGACAGTTCCTTAGCAGGAAGCGCTTGCGTGGCCCTGATGCAGGGTATCTCGAGAGGCAGGGTGTCTCGAGAGGCGCAGCACAAAACCACACTGTGCTGACAACTCGTGACAAGCACTGGGGCTGGTGCTGTCCCAGGCCCCAACCCAGGGCTCCATCTGTGTGTCTCCTAGGGAGAACTGACCATCACGACCGACATGGAAGATCTGTCCACAGCTCTCTTCTACGACACCGTGCCTGATACGTGGGTGGCCCGGGCCTACCCCTCCATGATGGGCCTGGCGGCCTGGTACGCAGACCTGCTGCTCCGCATCAGGGTAAGTGCTGTTTTCTCTGAGAGGCTTCCTAAGACTCAGGGACTGAGTGCCCAGGGCTCGGCACACCCCACACCCTAGAGCCTGCAGGAGCATGGCCAGGAGGCTCCTGGGGGCCTGTTCTCCATCAGACCAGGGCCAGAAGGGCCTAGCCCGCGCCCCGCCCATCCTCTCCCACGCCCCGACAGTGCAGCCACTTCCTCCCAAAGGAGGAAAACAAGCCAGGCCACAGGGAGCAGCTTCCATCAGCTCCTCCTCAAGCGACCCTCAAAGGGTAAGCTGCCCTCTATAAGGAGCGAGGCAATGAAGGCAAGAGCCTCTCTGGGCTCCTAAATTATCCACAAATGGGTAGCCATTCCCTTCCTGACCCTTCTCTACCTGTTCCCTTGTTTAAAATGGAGCAGGCAACAGCTGGACGTGGTGGCTCATGCCTGTAATCCCAGCGCTTTGGGAGATCAAGGCAGGCGGATCACTTGAGGCCAGGAGTTTGAGACCAGCCTGGCCAACATGGCGAATCCCCGTCTCTACTAAAAATACAAAAATAAGCCAAGCATGATGGCCTGCACCTGTAATCTCAGCTACTTAGGAGGCTGAGGCAGAAGAACTGCTCGAACCCGGGAGGCGGAGGTTGTGGTAAGCCAAGATGGCGCCACTGCACTCCAGCCTGGGTGACCCAGCGAGACTCCGTCTCAAAAAAAAAAAAAAAAAAAAAAGGGGCAGACACCAAAGTTGCCTCACGGCAGGTGGCTGGGCTCCATGGCCCCTACTCTGTCCAGCACTTCTAGCTCACTGAGTAGCCCATGGAAGGTTCTGGCATGAACCCTGCTCAGAACGGCCAAGGCCCTGTCGTTCCCATGTCATCCCGTGCCCTCTCAGTGGCTCATGTGTCCTTGCAGGAACTCGAGGCCTGGACAACAGACTTTGCCCTGCCCACCACCGTGTGGCTGGCTGGCTTCTTCAACCCCCAGTCGTTCCTCACGGCCATCATGCAGTCCATGGCCAGGAAGAACGAGTGGCCGCTGGACAAGATGTGTCTGTCTGTGGAGGTGACCAAGAAAAACCGAGAGGACATGACCGCTCCTCCCCGAGAGGGCTCCTATGTGTATGGACTCTTCATGGAAGGTAAGGAGGGTTCTTTCTGTCTGCAGAAGCTTCCAGAGCCAGTGCTATACTTGCCAAGACGAGATAAAACTAGCTCTTGGCAAAGACAGGCTGTTCCAGAGCTGTGGGGACAGACAGGAGAGAGGTGCTCTCAGGGGGCATCAGCCTGCAGGTCAGAGCCACCCTGGCCCTAGAGAGGGTTGAGAGGATTCAGGGAATGTGCAGCGCTCTGGAGGAGACCAAAATCACCCCAGTCACTTGGCCTCTGCTTTACTGAAAACAGCAGAGCTTGTGTGAGGGTGGCTCCCACCTGATGAGAAGCGCTGAAAGCTCAGGCTTTCCCTGCCATGGAGCAGTGAGCCCAGGACCGAAGTGCGTTTTGTGGCTGCGCCGAGACTCCAGGGCAGGCAGGCCGGCCCAGTCCCACCCGCTCCCCAGCTGCTGCGGCTCCTGGAGCACAGGGTTCAAGGGAAACGAGGCTGGCGCACCTGTTAGAAATCCACCCCCACATCACCCCTGTGCTGCTACACAGAAGAGGTCAGACAGGACAGCGAGGCCGGCCGTCTCCTCAGCCCGCCTCTGAGTTGAGCAGCAATGTGGACAGCCCACCACCACATACCTGTCCCCTTCAACAGCTGACAGCACCATGTTACCTGTGGAGTGGCAGGGCTGGTCCGGCAATGGCTCAGGCGCCCCATTTCCTACACAACCAAAGATAAGCTCTCCATGTTTATTTTGAAATTTCAGACAGGAAATAGAAACATCATTAAACAGGGCGAGCAGAAATAATAGCCTGGTTGAAGGCAAATAATATTTATATACATAGCTGTATGTACACATAGAGCAGACGTTACACATGAAGAATCGGGGAACTTCAATTTTTAGCTGGAGTTATGATTTCCTGCTACTGACATTAAGGCTGACAGATGAGGCTCTGAAAACGCCACAGATTTAAACGGATGGAACCCGAGGGCTTTAGCTGAGCGGTTCCTTGTGCCCAGGAGACGGGGTAGTTACAACATGCACGCCGTCACCTACGAAGGCCTCTGCTTCCGGCTGTGGCACCTGGCCTGAAGCCTTTGGGGGTGGAGCCCATCTCTGCGAAGGGCAGGGAATGTGAGGCCCCTCCCTCCCTCACTGGCCGCACACCCGGCCCTCAGCCATGCTGTCCCTGCAGGCGCTCGCTGGGACACCCAGACTGGAGTCATCGCGGACGCGCGGCTGAAGGAGCTGACCCCAGCCATGCCTGTCATCTTCATCAAGGCCATCCCTGTGGACCGCATGGAGACCAAGAACGTCTATGAGTGTCCCGTGTACAAAACACGCATCCGCGGCCCCACGTACGTCTGGACCTTCAACCTGAAGACCAAGGAGAAGGCAGCGAAGTGGGTCCTGGCGGCCGTGGCGCTGCTGCTGCAGGTTTAGCTCCCCTGCCTCACGGCCCACGCTCCCTGGGGCTGGACCACGACTCAGCCCTTCACTTTACAGGAACTGGTGGTTGCTTCTGTTCTCTTAAGTAATCAAGGTGCTCTGTAACCAAGCACATCTGAACTAACCAGAGGGTGGAGGTTGGCATGGAAGAGGTGGGGCAGATTAAAGCCAGTGGAGCCATTCAGCTGTGCCCATCTGACTCCATTCTATGCCTGATGGCCACCGTGGGGCCTGGCTCAGGCTTTGGGGAAAGGCCCCAATTCCCAGCAGCCAGAGGCAAGCATTCCAGGAAGCAAACCCCAAATCCTGACTTCCGGGGCGGGGGGAGTCAGTGGGGTTTGTTTTTAACACGCGCAGCATGTGCGGTGAAGGCTTGCCTCTCACACCCTCTGGCCTGATGCTACATGCAAACCACCTGCCCATGAGGGGCCAGGGCGTTACCCCATAACAGGAGCTGCCGCCTCCACACAACGTCTCATCTGCCATTACTCCCCGCTCCCAAAAACAACAGGACCTTTTACAAGTAAGGAAACACACCCAAGCCCCCGCCCCCAGAGTCTAGAAGAACAAGCCGTTCCCACAAGCAAGCTCCGGACCTGTGGGACTCTGTGGCTGTGCTGCTGCAGGACACGGTAGTGAGGTGGCCAGGCTGGCTATGGCAGCAGGGTGCAGGCACAAGGGGAGAGGATTAACTAGCAACCTGGGGGATGAGGGGAGGCAGCTGTAAACGCCAGAAAAGACAGATCCCAGGGGGACCAAGATAGGGTCCTCAACATTTTTTTTTTTTTTTTTTTTTTTTTTTTTGGAGACAAGAGTTTCACTCTTGGCCGGGCGCGGTGGCTCAAGCCTGTAATCCCAGCACTTTGGGAGGCCGAGACGGGCGGATCACGAGGTCAGGAGACCGAGACCATCCTGGCTAACACGCTGAAACCCCGTCTCTACTAAAAATACAAAAAACTAGCCGGGCGTGGTGGCGGGCGCCTGTGGTCCCAGCTACTCCGGAGGCTGAGGCAGGAGAATGGCGTAAACCCGGGAGGCGGAGCTTGCAGTGAGCTGAGATCAGGCCACTGCACTCCAGCACGGGCGACAGAGCAAGACTCCGTCTCAAAAAAAAAAAAAGAGTTTCACTCTTGTCGCCCAGGCTGGAGTGCAATGATGCAATCTCGGCTCACTGCAACCTCCACCTCCTGGGCTCAAGCGATTCTCCTGCCTCAACCTCCCAAGTAGCTGGGACTACAGGCACCCACCACCACACCCAGCTAATTTTTGTATTTTTAGTAGAGACAGGGTTTCACCACGTTGGCCAGGCTGGTCTCAAACTCCTGACCTCAGGTGATTCACTGACCTTGGCCTCCCAAAGTGCTGGGATTACAAGTGTGAACCACCGCGCCCCGGCCCTCGAAGTTTCTTAGGCTTCAAAGCAAAGCAGGCTGGTGTAGCGGCTCACACTTCTAATCCCAGGATGGCGGGATTACTTGAGCCTAGGAGTGTTTTAAGACCAGCCTGGGCAACATGGCAAAACCATCTCTGCCAAAAATACAAAAACTGAGCCGGGAATGTTGTATGTGCCTGTGGTCCCAGCTAGGCAGGAGGCTGAGGCAGGAGGGTCGCTTGAGCCCATGAGGTCAAGTATGCAGAAAGCCATGATCATGCCACTGCACTCCAGCCTGGGTGACAGAATAGACCCTGTCTCAAAAGGGGGAAAAAAGGCAAACACACCCACTAGGAATGTCTTTCTAAGTTCAGCTTGAGCATCAAGTTTTGCAAAAACATTTTTCCAAGTTTACTCACCTAAATCATGGGTTAAGAAGCATCTAGAAAATCCAAATTCTGAGGGTAATGATTCACAACAATCTTAGGGCCCAGTAGGGCTATCGGAGGGAGAAGAAAAACATCCCTCAAATCCTCCCTTCCTGGTGCCCAAGGAAGGAATCCAGCCCCTTTGGGGCTGCAGAGGAGGCAGTTTCAGCCTCCCCCAGCCTGGCTGGGCCAATACCTCTGCTGGCCAGGAGGGGTCACTGCAGCCCTTCATGTGACCAGGGGAGATGAAGCTGCCAGGGGCCACCAAGCAACTCACTTCAGTCCCTGGTAATAACCACACAATGTGATGTTTTTCCATTTTGCCTTTAAATCATGAAATAAGAGTAATCTATTCCACACATATACATCGTGGGTAGTTGACAAAATTATCTCTAAACTTTCCAAGAGATGATTCGCACTTAAGCTGCACTCCAGCGACAGGGAACACAGGGACTGGAGCACAACAGCCCCGTGCACCTAGAACGCCAGGAGGACTGCGGTGGCAACCACCCACTGTTCTCTGTTGCTGTGGTTGCTTTGCAGAGTTAGGGAGCCTTGGTCTAGGGGAGCTCCTTGGGGAGAACCTGCCTAGGACAGCCTCGAAGGTCATTAGCCGAGACAGAGGGAGCAGTGGTGCGCTGCGGGAACAGCACTGCAGATCGCTTCAGCCGGGCTGTGGCACAATGATGTTTACTCTGGTCCCACAGAATCTGGAGGAATGCGAACTCTGTTTACCGAAAGCCTCTCTCCAAACAGAAACCCACTGCCCCTGCACATTCCTTTGGCTCCTCTAGTCTAATTGTCCCACAAGACATAGTAATGACTAGTTTGAAGGCAAACTGTTAACTGATGTGCTGCTGCCCAGGGCCGTGTGGCCAGGCCGCCACTCCATCTATCCCCGGCCACTCAAACTGCAGTTCTGCCTGGTGCGGGGGCTGCAGCTGCCCTTGTCTAAGACCAGGTGAGCCCATGTAGCCAGACCCCATGAAGGGTGACAGTGACTGCTGCCAGCCCTCGGGAGGGAAAGGCAAGAAGCTGCTTCCAGAGAGGCAAAGTACAGGGACTCAATCTAATCTCACTCCACGAAAGGAAAGGCTGCCATGCCCTGCAGCCCAGGAAGCTTCTCTCTGTTCAAGGGTCAAGCACGTGAAGATAAAGAGATCAGGCAATGAGGTTAGGAAAGCTGCTCCTGGAGACACTGGGGGGGTGGAGAGCTGGCTTTATAAACACACGACGTGTATTCACAATCCCTGCTACTAGGTGACACAAAAATGTTTTAAGTAGATCCAACACAAAGTTCATTCTTCAAAACATAAATTGCTAGGGCAAAAACAATCATAAGGATAGTCCTTAACTGAACTTCAAGTCAATTGAAAAAATTAAGGCAACTGGAATTGTGAACACCATTTAGGTATTTGATGACACTAAGACATTCTTGGTAATTTTTAGGAGTGACACTGGTGCTTTTTTGGTGAAGTATATATGTTGGGGGAAGATAACAGGATATGCACGTTATTTAGAAATACAGACACGTGTGCATATCAGAAGAAACAAGCCAAAGTGGCTGCCTGAGGGAAGGGAGGGCAGGAAATGGCCGCAGTATTGTTTACCTCTCTACATTTGCACGTATTATTCAAATAAAATTAAAAGTAATTAAAATAACTAGGAGAAGTTGCAAGATAAACTACACGTTTTTTAAAAATGAGATTTAGCAGAGAACTAAGGTGGCAGGCGCTAAGGGAGCCCATGCTGCACACATGAGACGCCAGTGTTAGGGCATGCGCCGGCCACATGGGCCCTGGCTCCTCTTGGACTCCTCACCGTCCCTCCCCACAAGCCACCATCCAAAGGCCCAGCCATCCAAAGCAACAGAGCTACCCCCAACATCCAGACCCAAAGAGCAGGGGCCTCGGGAGCCTGACCCCACCTGAAATGCAGTCCAGGCCCGGAGGAACCCAGGACACAGGGTCACCCAGCAAAGACCCCACCTTTAATGGCAGCCACCCCTTGCCTGGACCTCTAGGCATCAAGACAGCCCAGGGGTACCTCAGGTGACTGTGGGAGCCCACTGGTGCCTCTGGTGAAGCGGCAGACCCGTCCTGTGTGGGCAGAGAGGGTCCTGATACTCAACTTCCAGAGTCTAGAAGGGCACATCTCTGTAACCGCAGCACAGGGATGTCAGCGAGGCGTCCAGGCAGCAGCCGAGATCTGGCTCCACCGACGCCCCACCCTGTGAGCTGCAGCTAGCCAGGGCAGCAAGCCAGAGCCACTCTCACGAGCAACCGTGCTCCCCTCCTCCCACGTCTACATCTCCCGCACCAGCGTGCTCAGCTTGGAGGGGCTCAGTCTGCCTTTGTGCCCCCTCATCCCTGAGCCCTTGCCCCAGGGCCTCTTCAGGACCCCTGGGAAGGGAGAGCAGAAGGCGCTGCCCGCTGCCGACCCCAACACAGGCATCTGGAGACTTGGTGGAGTGGGCGCCTGATGGAAAGTCAGCAGACTGCCTAATTTAGCATTCAGCTTCTACCTTTGAGGACAGCTGCCACAGCCCTGAAGACGCTGCTCTGTGTTTAACTGAGAAAGGGATCAGAGAGTCCTCTGGGAGCTCTGGTTGAGTCAGAACGACCACCTGCCCCACCCGTGAACTCCCGGGAAAACCGTGCTGAGAGACGATGCTAGAGACAGCACCTGTCTGTCCTCAGAAGAAGTTCTTGATCAGTGGAGTCACCATCTTCACCCACAGCTTCACCTGGCGACTCGGCTGCTGGAAGGTGGCAGAGGACACCACCCCTGACCTCAGGTAGAGCTGCTCTTGCTCCTGAGGAAGAGGAACAGACGGAACAGTGAGGAGTCCCCTCCAGCACCACACCACATGGCTGGCTGGCCCCAGCCCCGCCCCTCAGGCCAGCCTGGAAAACCCTGACTTCCCAGGTCTACCTGGCCCCGAGATTCCCAGGGTGCTCTGGTGGCAGGCAAGGCCAGGCCCCACAAGTTGCCACTGTGACACATTCCTCAGAAAAGCTGAGAAGCCGTGTTCCTAAAGACTTTTAAGGGCTGGGCAAAGTGGCTCAAGCCTAGAATCCCAACACTTTTGGAGGCCGAGGCAGGAGGATCGCTTGAGCCCAGGAGTTTGAGGAGGCCGAGGCAGGAGGATCGCTTGAGCCCAGGAGTTTGAGGCCACCCTGGGCAACACAGGAAGACATCGTCTCTATGAAAAAATGTAAAAAGTTAGCTGGGTATGGTGGTGTGCGCCCGCAGTCCCAGCAACTCGGGAGGCTGAGGCCGGCGACGGTGTCCGCCTGGGAGGTCAAAGCTGCAGTGAGCCGTGATGGTGCCACCGCATTCCAGTCTGGGTGGCAAAGTGAGACCTTGTCTCAAAAAAACAAACCAAAAGGCTTTTAAGACCAAGACATGTAAAGGACTCTAAATCTCTTCAATTTAGAGTTGAAGAAATATAACTGGTGGAAAACATAGTTTAAATGTTCACCCTCACTAAATGAGGTAATGCAAATTTAAATGAGGTATTTTTTAAATGAGACCGTTTTTCTTCTATCAGACTGGCACAAAGCTGTTTTGTGATGTCATTATCCCCCACGCTGATGAATGCTTAGTGCTGAGGGAAAGGGGGACAAGTCGTCTTCTAGAGTGAGCTCTGGCAACAGGAATCAAGCATCTCAAAAAGCTCCCTTTGCAAGAGTTTACCACAAGAAAATCACTATGCACGAAGATTTTTATATACAGATATTTATCATAATATTTATAACAGGGAAAAACTGGAAACCACCTAAATGGCCAACAGCCAACTTGCTAACAACTCATATGACAAACCAGCATTCACCACGAACTAACAACTCGTACGACAAACCAGTTTTTGCCATGAGAAGAACGTTTACCTATGGGAAAGTGCCCAGAATTGGCAGGCAGAGGAAGCTGGACACGAAATACACATCCACAACAGAATCGTCATCTGATGCTTAACGCTCTGCCTCTCCGTGTGCTGTACACAGAAGGCAGGCAGCTAATCACCACAATGGCTTGCTTCAGTGGTTTTCCCTGCATGAAAGGGTTTCTTTCCGCTTTTCTTAATTTTTATAGTGAACACTTGTTAATTTCATATTTTAAAACAGGTTTAAAAACATTTATATATGTTGCCAGGCGTGATGGCTCACGCCTGTAATCCCAGCACTTTGGGAGGCCAAGGCGGGTGGGTCACTTGAGGTCAGGAGTTCGAAACCAGCCTGGCCAACATGATGAAACCCCATCTCTACTAAAAATACAAACATTAGCCAGGCATGGTAGCACGCACCTGTAATCCCAGCTACTCGGGAGGCTGAGGCAGGAGATTCGCTTGAACCGGGGAGGCAGAGGTTGCAGTGAGCTGAGATGGCGCCACTGCACTCCAGCGATCAGACAGAGCGAGACTGGGTGACAGAGCAAGACTCCATTAAAAAAAATAATCATTGATATATGCTTTGCCTGAAATGGTGTTCAGGATCTTTGAGAAGCTTCTCTCCTAAGAGTCTACCCTCCAAATGCTCTCTCCTCAGTGGGGCGCCTGGCAGCGCTCACACAGTCACACCGCGACTCTAGCCCTCTCTCCTCCACTGAGTCTCCAGCGCTCTCCTTGGTAACGTCCGGGCCACACCTACATCCACCTTGTCGTGAGGACCACGGGTGATGACCACAGAAGCACAGTGCCAACCACAGGACAGCAGCAGCGGTGGCTTGTGCCACTCAAAGCAGCACCCTCCCTGCTCAGGAGGCCGGGAGTGAGCCCTGGCAACTCCTCTATCCCAGGGGTGACAGGAAGGGGACACCCCACACTCCAGAACCCTACAGAATGTGGCCTTGGCTTTTCCCATCAAAAGCTAGGGAAAGCCAGGCCCCGGCTTCATTTCCCCCTGCCCCCGTCCCCCTGCCCCCGTCCCAGGCTCAGTGGGTCCCATCCGCCGGTCCATGCCACGCTCCCAACTGAGCAGCCCCGCAGCCCCACGTGTCACAGACATGGGACTTCCTAATTGCTGCTGAGGTCCCAATCCCTGGCTGGACGTGCCTGATGGAAGAGCCAGCTCTGGTCTCGGAGGACTGGTTTGCAGGAGTCTCCACAGACCTGGCTCCAGCTTTATGTCTTCAAATGAACACCCAGCCAAGATTGCAACGAAATTCCCAGAAACACTTAGGTTTCCTCACAGACTCCACAACAGGGATGGAGAAGGAAGTCAGCTGACGAGGTTACCACGCTGTTCGAGGGAGTCTTTCTTGGGTCACAAGTGGTAAACTGTGTTCCCTGAACAAAACCAGGAAGCTTTCAGTGTTTATTGTATGTACTAAGTGGAGGGAGGGACTTCAGATTCTGATAAAAATATCTCCCCATTCCCAGTGCCCAATGTGACTTGAATAGGAGGGCCCTTCCCTGCATTCCCAAGGAGAACTCCGGAGACAGCTTCAGAGAGCAGGGAGCCCATGGTGACTGGGGCTTTAGGGACTTTCTGGGTTGTGGGGAGGCTGGAGGCTGGGCAGTCCCAGCAGGATCTGGCATCTAGGGACCGGGCACTGCAGGGCTCAGGAGAGCAGCTGCCGTCCCAGTATATAAGCATAGGTGGAATTATCTGGAAACATATTTCTGCGTTTCACAGGCAGAGAAATCAGTCTGTCCCTAAAGAATGGAAGCACTACAGTAGCAGAGCCACCACCCTCCCACAGGCAAAAGCCCCTGGGATTCAGGTTTGGGAAGAAAAAGAAAATATCTTAAATATGTCATTTGAGAAAGCAGCTCCTAACCACAAGCGGCCCCAGCTTTTCTCAAGATCCAGGATGTGGGTTCAATGCTCTTACTAGGGCAGTGGGGGAGGACAGTCAGTCCCAGGACCCCAGGCACAGGCTGGAGGACTTGCTCCCCCCGTCAACTCAGATCCATGCAGAACCCATCCTGGGCCCTGGCCAAAGTCACCAAGGACTCTCTACCGCCCTGGCGCAGAGCTACCGTGGAAGTGTCTGCGAACAGCCCCCTGCGACTGAAGCAGAAGTCCAGGAAAGCCCGCTGTGGAAAGCTGCAGGCTCAGGTCTTTCCCACTCGCCTGGCTCCAAGGCCAGCTTGTCACCCTATTACTGGAATCTCTCAGCTTGTGGGGGCTTCCTCAGTCATTTGCTGTAAACCTCACTGTAGGAAGAAACCTGAGCAAACCCATTACCCCACTGGCCACCCAGAGCATGACCGCTGTCACTTCCTCTTGCGCCTGTCGTGGTCATGAAGCCTTTCCTGGCACCAAGGCCCCAATCGGTCACTGACAAGATTCCCAGGCGCAGGAGGACAGATCGTGACCATTTCCTCGTCCATCAACAGAGGCTCTGACAATTTTGCAACAGTTATTCCCAAACCCTGGAGCATAAAAGCTTCACAAAGTGACCGTCCGATGCCTCTGGGCTCTGGCCTGTGGCAGTGTTATCTGCATCCCCAGGAATGGAAAAGGGAAGTTGGTGCCTTCCATGGAAAAGTTTTGTTGCAAAGATCACAAATTCATGAGCCCAAGGCACCATCAAGGTCTCAGACAAAAGGGTAATAATGTGCTCCCATTTCAAAAGTCTATCCACACTGTCACAGGCCATCAAATAGAGGGCCATCCAGAAGCATTCACCAACTCCTGGTAACCTTCTTTTATCTCCTCAAAGAGAAAATACGCTGCTATTATACAAAGGAGGGCCGAAACCACTGTTGAACCCTTTATTTTTTGAGATGAGTTTCGCTCGTTGCCCAGGCTGGAGTGCAATGGCGCAACCTCAGCTCACTGCAACCTCTACTTCCTAGGTTCAAGCGATTCTCCGGTCTCAGCCTCCCGAGTAGCTGGGATTACAGGCACTCGCCACCATGCCCAGCTACTTTCTTGCATTTTTAGTAAAGGTGACGTTTCACCATGTTGGCCAGGCTGGTCTTGAACTCCTGACCTCAGGTGATCCACCCGCCTCGACCTCTCGACCTCCCCAAGTGCTGGGATTCCAGGCGTGCACCCCCGCGCCCAACTCCAATGCTGAACCTTTGAAGAGCTGACCCTTTTTCTTAAAAGGGAAAGGTCCCAGGGAGAAAATGGTGGCCTCCTCTAGTGCAGAGAAAGAAAAAGTCCCCAGGATGTGGGGTGCGAAGCGTCTGGGAAGTCACAGGCACGATCTTCCGAGGCTCAGCCACCCATCACTGCACTCTTGGAGACCCAGAGTCTCTCTTGCTCTGCTCTGAGTCTCACTCGTTGCCTCAGGAAACAGCTCTCAGGGCAGTCCCCATAGCACGGGCGAGCCTGGGCCCCAGCCACACCCTCGGCGCCCTGGGAAATCCCACTTGCCACGACCAACCTGGTGAAGCTGCTGCTGCAGGGCCTGGTTCTCTGTCACGATCGCAATCTGGGCCTCCAGGTCCCGGTGAACTGACCTGTACCCAAAATTAGGAGAGCCAATCAGCGTGAGACAGGGCAGGCCGCTCCCTGCCAGGTACAGCCAGAGGCCTGCGGGGAAAAGGAAACGTGCAGACAGGAAATGAGCACAGCATCTGCCAAAGTCCTCTCCACACGCTGCTGCAATCTAAGAGAAAGGCAGCCCGCTCTGGGTGCCTGGACACGAGGGGCGGCTGCAGAGCGGCGGACAGGCCACACCAGGACTCGCTCTTCCGCCCCCACCCCGGCGCGGCAGGAAGCAGGAACCCAGGATCGGGGCGCAGTCTCAGCTCAACTGCTAGTCTTTGCTTCCACCACTCACCCCGTGGCTTTGTGTCCCAAGCAGGACGAGAAGCAGGCTTTCCCAGGGGAACATGGTGACGCCGCCCGCAGGACTGCTCTCATACACCCCTGCCCAGATGCCCACTGAGCCTCTCCCCAGAGAGCTCAGGGCCTCGAACCCCACTCTGAACCGCCTCTGCACATCCAGACCTGCTGACACGGCCTGCTAAGCTCAGGACCCGCACTGGCCATCCCTTCCTGTGAGCACTGAGAATCCTCAGACGTGCTTCTCAGAAGCAGCCACCTCAGTGTGCAACATGGCAGACAGTGAAGGACAACCACGCAACCCAAGCCAGCAGATGTGGCGTTGTCACGCGGGGTGGCAAAGGTGGCTGGTAAAAACAGGTCTGCCTTGAAGGCTGGCTGCCTCACCATAGGTCCTGGGTAGGCCGTCTGTGCCCTTCCGACTGAGGGACATGCGAGTCTCCCAGACCCGGCCTCCCTATTTCAAGCTGTTGATGCACCAAAACCCTGTGAGGACAAAGGGGGTCCAGGCTTGAGACCTCTGCCATCACTGCCCCGAGGGCCCAGGGACTTTCTGGCTGGACAAGGCAATGGAGGAGAAAGCTAAAGGGCCCTGTAAGTTTCTGTCACACCCAGAGAACAATATCCCCTTTTGCTGGGAAATGAGCCAGTCAGTATTACAGCTGGAGAAAAAGCAGGGCACGGGGTACACCATGTGGCAGAGGGAGCCACGCTACAGGGACATTTCTGTAATAAGGCCACAGGCGTACTCAGAATACTGACGTGTTACCTGAGATGATGACAGGCACAGTTCTGTGGCCCGTTCCACACCTTCCCAAGGTCCAGGGCTAATTCCCACAGCCCAGCCCCCTTCAGAAGTACTTCTAAAAAGGCTGTTACCAAGACCTAGCATCCCAAGGACACGTGCTGCCTGAGACGCCCTTCCTCCCACAGGGCACCCAGGCTCGGCCTGAGCTCAAAGCTTCCCTCCGTGCTGCCCTTCACTGGCACTAAGAATGCTTCTCCCAGAAACTCCTGCCTGATGTCAGTGTGAGCAAGTGTGAGTGGGGGTGAGAAGGTAGTGAGGGTGAGCAGGTAACGAACAGGAGTGAGCGGGTGTGAGCAGGGGTGAGCGGGTGTGAGCAGGGGTGAGTGGGTAAAGAGCAGGGG
>NC_045449.1:72167706-72185893 GCF_002776525.5 Piliocolobus tephrosceles | reverse complement strand
GAGCAGGGGTGAGCGGGTGTGAGCAGGGGTGAGCGGGTGTGAGCAGGAGCAAGCAGGTTTAAGTGGTGTGAGCAGGTGTGAGTGGGGGTAAGAAGGTAATGAGAGTGAGCAGGTATGAATGAGGGTGAGCGGGTGGCCCCGGGCTCCTCTGGGGTGCCCTGCACTAATCCCAGCATCCCAGAGTTGCCCCTCCCCATGGGGTGTCCAGTTCTCCCCCACTGACACGCCCCTTTCAAAGGACCTGCACAATCGTCATGGTCGAGTCAACACAGTACGCAACACACACCAGGCTCCTAAAATAGCAAATGGTTTCCTAATCTTCACTTAGAGCAAGAGCATTTCCAAGAATATCTTGGGTAAGAGGTGACGAGGCCCTGCGCTTCTTCCTGTAATGGGCTCGTCTCCACCCCTTCAAGGGCCACATCAAAGCCACTTGCTGGCCTGTGTGCATGGCGCCATAAACAGGACCGCTCCGCTGGGCCACTGGCCACGCAGGCCATTCACAGGACCACAGGTGTGGCAGGCTGCCCCCTTCCCCTGGTGGCTCTGATCCAGCTGGCTCACGCTGCCCAGGTTGGTCCAAGCAGAAGAGCACTCGTGGCCCCTCGTACACACAGCCCCTCCCACCCCCTCCTCCCCAGAGCATGGAGCTGGCAGAGAAAAGGCGCAAGGCAGGCGTCCGCCAGCCTCAGACCAGAGACGGGAGCTTCCTCCCACCTGCCGATGCTCATTCCGACTTTTCTAATGACAAGATCAGCCTCTTAAAACACTGGGTCTGGTGAGTGTGACTTGTCCGGCTGGCTCTCCCGAGCCCACGGAGCGAACAGCGACGGTGATGAGGAGGAAAGCCACACGCCCACATGGCTGATGAGGGTCAGGCTGCTCTGTGTCATGCCACCATGACTCGGCATCCACCCCACAGCTCCTAGACCACAGAATCTGGTGGAGAAGGTTGGCGGTGCATGGTTCTACACATACTTTCTATTGGCCAAATCCACCTAAGCACTGTCTCGGTTCTTTATGAGGCCACCTAGGGGCCAGCGCTCAGAGGCAGGCAGGCCACCTCCAGTGCACAACTTCATCAACTGCTTCCCCATCTACTGCTCATTCCTGACCCCAAGATAGACTGTATTATGTATTTGTAGACAGTCTCTATAGCTATGTTTCCCATATAGAAAGAATGAGGGTTTTTCAGCAGGTGAGTGCCCAGGATTAGAAAGGTAGCTCACGCTTTTAACCTACCTGAGACTGCCCATCAACTTCCCCGCCAGACTTATTTGCACTGCAATCTTTCTCCATCAGAAAGAAAATAACGACCACAGGCCAGCCTGATGCCCTCTGGGGAACCCTAAGGAGACAGCATGAGTCAAGCACCTGCCAGGTCCAGAGATGCCACAGGGTGCTGCTGCGAGATGCCCATACCCCAGCATGCCCCACAGGCCAGGGCAGCTGGGAACAATGGTTTTTCAAGATTTCAGCTCACAAGTCAGAAGTTTTAGCCATTGGTCTGTGCCCTGAGGACAACTGGGAAGTTTCCAACTGGGGAAGGGGAATCTAAAAGCTCTTTTGGAGGTCAAGGCTGCAGTGAGCTAAGATTACCCCCACTGCACTCTAGCCTGGGCAACAGAGAGAAACACTATCTCCAAAAAAAAACAGAAGCCCTTTAGGTTCTGTTTCATCTCCCTCATTCTAGGCCTGAGCAGTCTGGAGCTCTGGTCAGACCTGCACCACCAGTCAGGATGTCAGGCTGTGTATACACAGGGCTAAGACTATCAGGCCTGGGACTCACTGTCAGGAAATCTGTTTCCCAGTACAAGGCCATAAACTGGTTATCACGCCCGACTCTTCATCCCAGGGCCTGACCTTTGGGCCTGACATCTTTACAATTCCAGGAACCATCCGATTAGGGAGACCTGCAGCAGGAACGATAGCCTGAAGAGGGAAGCAGCAGCCCTCTGCAGACCAAGTGCTTTTGGGAGGGGACTGACTGCTGGCAGTTCATGGGGCAGAGAGAGATGCTGCAGCCCTGGGTGCCAGAGAGGGCAGGGTGCAGGGGAGGCAAAGGCGGCTGCTACTCCACACTCACTATAAAGCAAGTGTCATGGAGACACCAGAGGAGGACCTGGACTGGAGTTGGGACTTCCGCTGCCTCCCAGCTCTAGGCCTCCTCTTCAGAAAGGACGCCTGCCCCTGCTCTTCTGCAAAGTCACTCTGCCCTGCGGAAGGCTGATCCAGGCCTCAGCACTCCTGGCCTCCATGGCAGCGCTCCCTCAGCACTCGCACCGTGACTTCTGAGCCCTTTCTAACAGGCCCTGCCCACCCCCTAATCTCAAGGCTTACCACTCCCAGCGCCCCTGCTGTTCTGCAAGCCTCGTGTGGTCGAGGGGCTTCTCATTTCTGTCCCCTCTGCCAGGACACTCCAGCCCCAGATGGTGGCATGGACGCTCCTTCTTCACGCAGGCCAACTGCCCGAGTCCGAGTGTCTTCTCCTCAGAGAAGCCTCCCTGAGCCCCCTTGTAACAGACCCTGCAGCAGCCTGGAGCCTTCTCTTGCTCTGCTCTTCGTAACTCATTCCCTGATATTTGTAGAGATGCATCTGCTTATTATCTGCTTTCCATCAAACGATAAGCCTTAGGAGGGCAGGGAGTTAGTCTGTCTGGTACCCAGTGATCCATTCCCAATGTGCCGAATGATGCCTGGGACACAGTTGGTACTCGTTAAATCTCTGTTTGAATAAAATAAACAAACTGAGAGTAATAATGTCTCTCCCAAAAAAGGTCAAATTAAGTGTTAAAAAAGCTCTGAAGGGCCGGGCATGGTGGCCCAAGCCTGTAATCCCAGCACTTTGGGAGGCCGAGACGGGCGGATCACGAGGTCAGGATATCGAGACCATCCTGGCTAACACGGTGAAACCCCGTCTCTACTAAAAAATACAAAAAACTAGCCGGGCGAGGTGGCGGCGCCTGTAGTCCCAGCTACGCCGGAGGCTGAGGCAGGAGAATGGCGTAAACCCGACAGGCGGAGCTTGCGGTGAGCTGAGATCCGGCCACTGCACTCCAGCCCGGGCGACAGAGCGAGACTCCATCTCAAAAAAAAAAAAAGCTCTGAAGGCCAGGCCCAGTGGCTCACCCCTGTAATCCCAGCACTTTGGGGAGCCGAGGTGGGCAGATCACAAGGTCAGGAGTTCAAAACCAGCCTGGCCAACATGGTGAAACCCCATCTCTTACTAAAAATACAAAACTTAGCTGGGCATTCTGGTACGTGCCTATAATCCCAGCTACTGGGGAGGCTGGGGCAGGAGAATGGCTTAAACCCAGGAGGCAGCGGTTGCAGTGAGCCGACTTCATGCCACTGCACTCCAGCCTGGGTGACAGAGCAAGACTCCCTCTCAAAAAAAAAAAAAGCTCTGAAGTTTAGGTTTTATTTTATTTTATTTTAAGACAGAGTTTTGTCTTGTCACCCAGGCTGGAGAGCAATGGCGCAATCTCGGCTCAATGCAACCTCCAGCTCCTGAGTTCAAGCGATTCGCTCGCTTCAGCCTCCTGAGTATCTGGGATTACAGGCGGCTGCCACCATGCCCAGCTAATTTTTTGTATTTTTAGTAGAGATGGGGTTTCACCATGTTGGCCAGGCTGGTCTCAAACTCCTGACCTCAGGTGATCCACCCACCTCTGACGCCCAAAGTGATGGGATTACAGGCGTGCGTGAGCCACAACTGCACCCGGCCTATTTTGTTTTTTTTTTGTTTTGTTTTTGAGATGGAGTCTTGCCCAGGCTGGGGTACAGTGGCGCGATCTCAGCTCACTGCAACCTCTGTCTCCTGGGTTCAAGTGATTCTCCTGCCTCAACCTCCCGAGTAGCTGGGATTACAGACATGTGCCACCACACCCGGCTAATTTTTGTATTTTTAGTAGAGAGAGGGTTTCACTATGTTGGCCAGGCTGGTCTCAAACTTCTGGCCTCAGGTGATCCGCCCACCTTGCCCTCCCAAAGGGCTGGGATTATAGGTATGAGCCACCGCGCCAGGCCTCTGCAGTTCTAAGACAGAAGTGCACGAACATTTTAAGAGTACGTGCATGAACATGTACTCCTCCCTCAAGCGCCCCCACAGTATTCTGCAATAAATCTCACAGGATTCTCAGACTCCAATAAAAACACGGAGAGTACAGAAGACATCATAGTCTTATCCTTGCAGGATAAGCGCTCGCCTGCTCTGACGTTAGTCCAGCTCTGAGAAACTGTAAGGGCCCACAGGCTGATGTGTGTGCTCAGCCTGAAGCGAGCAATTTGCACCTGCACAGCACCCCTACCACACCCACTGGGTGCCCAGGGGAAAGCCGCCCCACGTGTCGCCTAGGCAAACAGGGTGGGGCTGCCCGCCTCTCGCCATCAGTTCACCTTTGGGCAGAATGCCAACTGGCCTATCAGAAAGGCAATAAAAATAGTGACATTCTCACAACCGTTAACAGACTTCCCTGTCAGCATGAGCCAGAAATCTCTCAATCCAACACCCTGCTCCACCCTAGCCACCCACATTGTGTTGTTAATGCTAGAATACTGCATCTAGAAGAAATTGAACTCAACATGTTAAAACTCATTTCCTGATCTTTCTCACGAAATGCACGTTGGAGGGCAGAGCCCATGTCCCAGCAGATGGACACAGCCTGGTTCAGCACAGCGTGGCTCCTGCCTGAATGTGATAATGGGATGGGCACCACCCGCTCTGTCCCTCACTTCTCCACGGAGCAGAAAGATGGAGACAGGAGAACTGGCTTGACACAGTTCACACTCAGCCTCCCCTGGAGCTGCCTCTCAAGACCTCGAAGTGAGCTTACTGGCACCCAGCAGATACCACACTTTCAATGGCTGACAAGACCAGACTGCTTCTGCCTGTACTCCACCCCCGACCAGGACCAGGTTTGGGAAGGAAAGCTCAGCACCCATTCCAATGTGTCTGCAGCAGCACAAAGCACTTCCTGTTAAGAGTCCAAATTCTACCCCAGCTCCCAGAACCTTGTCCCACCACACCTACTGGGCGAGGAGCGAGGGCCAAGCAACAGGAAACTGACAACCATGAATCAGAGGAACTGCCACCTGCCTGAGATCCAACCCATGTGCCCACCCAGCCCCACCGCCCATAGCCAAGGCAGTGCAGGTGAAGAGGCCTGGCAGTACCTTCCTTCACGACCAAATCAGTACAACAAAACTACAGGGAGCAAGGCCAGAAACACAGCACCAAGGGATCCAAGACCCCCACCCCACTCCCTTCTGCCAATCTATTCGCTCAGGGACGCGCAATGGCACTCGGCCCCCAGTGTGATTTCAACCTCCACACACCCCACCAGGCAACTCACCTGGCCTACGAACCATACAGTTATTTTACAGAAAGTCAACCACGAGCCCCGTTCCCCGTGTCCTCCTGACAATCCAGAGCCATCCCCTGACTGCACAGGAAGGAGATTAAGCCAGGCCCCTCAGCTGTGGCCACAGGTAAACGTGGACTCAGAACCAGGCTTCTAGACTTCAAGTCTAGTAATCTCTACGCCAAATCACACTTGCATGACTTCTCCTGGGTATTCTAAATAGGCTCCCTTTACAAAAATCCAAATAAAAACTAAATAGATAAACCATATTGCAAAAGAGTCTCTAGTGCATGCCTTTAAATAGTTAAGGGTTCCTCTGGTTCTTAGAAACAGCTCAATTTATTGAAATGTGATAGAGATACATGGCAGATTGACAGATAAAATATGTTAAGAAATCAGCATAGTACGCAAAAGAGGTGTATCAGGCTGTTGAACGATCGGCAGATGGTTATCACACAAGAATCTTTCCAACAAGGCATCTAAGCAACTGCCAGACAGTCCTGGCAATACTTGACAACACACAAAACACTAAAGAAAAAATGCCAGCCCTCTGAATGTTCTGTCACCAGACTGCACTGAAATCCACTGGCAGCTGCTGAGCCACGGGGTCATTTCACATGAGAAGGTGCCTCTTCCCCCACGCTGCTCTTCCTTGCACTCATGGGGCCACCAGCAAGTTCAACATAGTGACTCTGCAAAGCCTCCTGCTGCCTGGCTCCCAGAGGAGTGCTGTCTGAGGGGTGAGGGTCTGGAATCCACAGAGTCCTGGCTTACCCGCCTCTGCCCAAGGGCTTCTGGGAGCAGGAGGAGCTGAGATCAGCCCAGGCCTGTCCTACAGGAGCCTGGGTGAGGGAGTGGAAGTATCAGTGCATAGCGACCGGCAGGAATTTTCTGGGGCCCAAACACAGACACACCCAAAGAGGCACATAGCCGGTACCCAGCAAGCGCCTTGCAAAGGGTAGACAGTCAGGAAACGGTCCACTGGGCCAGCCATCCAAATCCACAAGCAACCTGCGGCTGCCCACTCATCTCTCAACCTGACACAGGCTGCCCTGGAGGAAGTGACCACCAAAAGATGGGCCTGAAGAGGTGCTGACTTAAGATCCCACTGGAGACACAGCCACTGAGCAGGGAAGGACCCTCACCTCTCACTTTAGCATCAAGTGACCTCTGACCTCTGGTTCCTGGCTTTAGGATGAAGGCCCTCTGCTCAGCAGCAGCCCCCTCCACGCACCATCCATCCCTCACCCACCTCTGCCAACTCTCCCCTATATCCTATCCCCAACATGGGCACATGCCCTGGGATCCAGCTGTAAGATCATCCCCAATTTCCCACTAGTCCGGGACTCCTGGGTTGCAGGGAACGCTCCCCACCCCCACACACACTACCCACACCAGGGCAGGAGAGAGGGAGCGGCAGCAGCACACCAGTCCGGGAAAAGGCAAGACGCACCGGAAAAGCAGGTTGGGTGTTTCTGTTTCAGCGGTAACTGGGGAGTCAGCTCACGTTTATCAGAGCCACTTCAGGGAAATAACCGGTGGCAGAGTCAGAAGCTACAGGCCAGGAGCCCCCCACCCTCCAGGCTGAGTTAAGGGGCCTCCTCATCGTTCCAGCACAGTGCAGTTGAGGAGAGCAATGCCTAGTCACTCCTCTGCAGCTCCCCAGCACACGGCAGTATGGGTCTGAGGCCTCCCCAAAGGTCAAAGCTGCCCCACTGGCCAGCTCTTTCAATACCCCATCCCTAGATACTGTTGTTATTCCCAGAAGTAATGCCAATCCAAAATTACTCTCCACACCTGCCACAGGCTGGGGCCACCTGCCCTGAGACACTGACCTCCAGCCTGGTTCAGCCACCACACACGCCAGGATGGGCCCTGCAGGACAGTGTGGCAGTCTCTTCCCGCACCAAACAATGCCACCTGCCTAGAGAGGCCTGTGGGCCTCAAAGCAGCACATGGGAAGCCCTGGACGGGCCAGAAGCTTCCCATTCCAAGCCGGGAGAGTTCTTAAGGCTAGGCATGAGAATCTACTCGGGGCGTTTTTCAAACACCAGGGTGGGTTCAATCCCCACAGAGCTGGATGAAGGTCTAGGGGAACCTGGGCTTCAGTTTGTTTTTTGTTTTTTTTTTTTTTTTTTGAGATAGAGTCTCGCTCTGTCGCCCAGGCTGGAGTGCAGTGGCACAATCTCGGCTCACTGCAAGCTGCACCTCCCGGGTTCTTGCCATTCTCCTACCTCAGCCTCCCAAGTAGCTGGGACTACAGGTGCCCACCACCACGCCCGGCTAATTTTTTTTGTATTTTTTAGTAGAGACGGGGTTTCACCATGTTAGCCAGGATGGTCTCGATCCCCTGACCTCGTGATCCGCCCGCCTCGGGCCTCCCGAAGTGCTGGGATTACAGGTGTGAGCCACCGCGCCTGGCCAGCTTCAGTATTTCTTACAATGCACCCCCCTGTTGAAAAACATTGGTTTAAAGAAAACAAAAACAAACCACCTAAGCACTGGAAGATCCTCAAGTCTCAACAACACAGATGTGTGCCCACGGCAGTCCACAGCCTAGACCCCACCCGCGGAGGCCTCCCACTCGCTCAGCTCTTCCGAAAGCCACTAGGACCAGGACAAGAGAATGAGCAAAACAGGCCTCTAGACTGCCCAGGGAGAAGCTAGAAAAGCTGCGGGCTGTACTCATGGCGCAGGGGCCTCCAGGTACCATTTCCCCTCCTCTAGACAGCCTAGCCCCAGGGTTGGGGGTCCCCAGTGTCAGAAAGGAGTTATGGTTCCGCTGCTAGAGGCGGGCACCCTCCCAGCATCAAGAGGCCATGGGGTAAGCCCACTGCTAAGCACAAGGTTTCCAGCATGTTGTAACCATGTCTCGGAGAGCTGCCCCTGGGATTCTGCCCCATTTCGGCTGCTCCGCCAGATACCTGAGAGGGATAAACATACAATGCAGAGTGTGACCCTCTTCCTACCACCCACCACCAACAAGACTGTGTACAGAGCCTTCATTTCCTCAGCTATGGGGAAAAAGGGCAGACATTGGCATAAAGGGAAAAAACCAAAGGCAATAGTGAGGAAAAGACAGGAAAACTGGGTTGCTGATGCCAAAACAAATGATCCCTAATGAATCCTCTTTCTCCCTGAGAAAGGCATTGCTAGCCAGGCGCAGTGGCTCACGCCTGGAATCCCAGCACTCTGGAAGGCCAAGATAGGTGGCTCACAAGGTCAGGCGTTCAAGACCAGCCTGACCAACATGTAGAGATGTGGAACCCCATCTCTACTAAAAACAGAAAAATTAGCCGGGCGGGATGGTGCATGCCTGTAATCCCAGCTACTAGGGAGGCTGAGGCACAAGAATCTCTTCAACCCGGGAGGTGGAGGTAGCAATGAGCTGAGATCGTGCCACTGCACTCCAGCCTGGGCAACAGAGCAAGACTCCATCTCAAAAAAAAAAAAAAGTTGCCAACAAGCAGGAACTCTGACCATCAAGACAAGGCTAAGGGCCGGGTGTGGTGGCTCACACCTATAATCCCAGCACTTTGGGAGGCCAAGGTGGATGGATCACCTCAAGTCGGGAGTTCAAGACCAGCCCAACCAACACGGAGAAACCCAATCTCTACTAAAAATAAAAAAGTAGGCCGGGCACGGTGGCTCAAGCCTGTAATCCCAGCACTTTGGGAGGCCGAAAGGGGCCGATCACGAGGTCAGGAGATCGAGACCATCCTGGCTAACACGGTGAAACGCCATCTCTACTAAAAAATACAAAAAAACTAGCCGGGCAAGGTGGCGGGCGCCTGTAGTCCCAGCTACTCGGGAGGCTGAGGCAGGAGAATGGTGTAAAACCGGGAGGCGGAGCTTGCAGTGAGCTGAGATCCGGCCACTGCACTCCAGCCTGGGCGACAGAGCAAGACTCCGTCTCAAAAGAGATAAAAATAAAAATAAAAAAGTAGCCAGGCGTGGTGGTACAGGCCTGTAATCCCAGCTACTCGGGAGGCTGAGGCAGGAGAATCGCTTGAACCCAGGACGAGGAGGTTGTGGTTAACCAAGACTGCGCCATTGCGCTCCAGCCTGGGCAACGAGAGCAACATTCCGTCTCACGGCTAAGGCATGTTCCTCTCCATCTCTTAGGAGAGGTTACGTCACCACATTTTTACAACTGCCACCAAATGATGTGACCATATATGGTCTTTGATGCATAAAAGAGACGGATTTTACACAACTGAAATTCACTTCTTGGGAGGCAAGGCAGGCAGACCACTTGAACTCAGGAGTTCAAAACCAGCCTGGGCAACATGGTAAACTCCCATCTCTACAAAAATACAAAACTTAGCTAGACGTGGTGGCACACGCCTGTAGTCCCAGCTACTCAGGAGGCTAAGGTGGGAGGACTGCTTGAACCGGGAAGTGGAGGTTGCAGTGAACTGAGATCATACTACTGCACTCCAGCCTGGCAAACAGACCAAGACTGTCTCAAAAAAAAATAAAAATCCACTTGGGGAGATGAACGCTCCCCTCTCCCCAAGTCATGGGACAGCTATGATGTGCCTGCAAGGGCTGCTGGGAGGGTAAGAAGGGAGAAGGGCAGTGCTCTAACAGGCAGGTGCCAGGGCTCCCCCACCCCCTGCCCATGCTTGTGGCTGGCCCACGCTAGGCCGTCCTCCAGCCAGCTGCTGCGCACCTTTGGCGTGGAACGTCCAGCCCCTCCGCCAGTACTCCTGCAGCTGGACCCGCTCCTGCTGTCCCAGGCTGCACACCTCGCTGTAGAACTGCCGCTCGATGTGCACATAGGCCGCTGGGATGGCGCCAGCCACCCCCTTGGCCCCAAAGAAGCCATTCACCTCTGGTGAGGCCAGCAGGATCTGGTACTCAGCCCGAGTGCCCAAGACCAGGTCCATGTAGGCTTGGGTCAGGTTGAAGTAGCCAGTGGTGAGGTAGATCTTTGCACCACGCTCCGCCTCAGTCAATAGGGTCTCAGTGACAATCTCATCGATTTGAATCTCGAAGGGCTTCATCTGAATCAGCGGATAAATCCAGGTGTCAGGGACCGGTCTGCGATCCCCAGCAGCTGCTGCATCTTCCTGGGTCAAAAGGGAGTTGCTGTGGAAGGTCTGGGCATGCAGCATCTGCTGGCGGGTCCTGGCTGAGTTGATCACATCCATGACCCTCTTATTGGCTGCCTTGCAGTACTCGGCCCGGTCACCTAGAGGAAGACGTGAGAGAGGAGTGAAGGGAAGAGAAAGGAAGGATCTGGACTCTGCCCAGCTCAGGGGACGGGGCATGTGACAGGCAGGTGCAGATGCTACAACTGGATGTTCACTGAACACACACTGAGTGGGCCCAGGACCCCAAGCCCACAGCGAGGCTCCTCTGGGGATACAGTTTGCCCAAGACAAGGGCCTGGCCCACAGCAGCCCACACGCAGGCAGGCAGAAGTGAAAGGCATGTCAACCTATCAGTCCAATTACAAACAAGTTTAAACCCAGGCAAGACAAACTGACAGGGGGAGAAATCAGAATAGTGGTTACCTTGGGGGTAATTCCTCGTGGGGGGACACACAGGGGGCCTCCAGGAGCGGGTCCACTAGGAACAGGTTCATGGCTGTATACTCACAACTGGCGCTTGGGGTGCATGTTCTACTTCAATAAGGAAGCTCAGTCAAATAAAGACATACAAGTATAACCAAAAAAGGAGCGTGCGTATTCCACAGATGGGGTCACAGGGAAAGCCTTGGATAAACACCACCAGCTTGGATAAGCACATCACCACGTGGGAAAGCTTCCCACAGCAGTGACAGCTCCTGGGAGAGAGGAAGAACGGGCAGGCTCAGGCTCTGCATGGAGTGCCCTTTGTATTCGGACAAGACACTGGTGACAGACACACTGAAAGGAAAGATGCAGACACACTGAAAGGAAAGATGCTACTATCAGACAAGATAAAGCTGAGAATTAATGAGTTAAGCACCCAACTCAAGAAGACAGGGGAAAGAAACAACAGAATATAAATAACCATGAATACAGTATAGGGAAGCAAAAATAAAGAACAGGCCAGGCACAGTGGCTCACGCCTGTAATCCCAGCACAGCACTTTGGGAGGCCGGGGCAGGCAGATCACCTGAGGCCAGGAGTTTGAGACCAGCCTGGCCAACATGGTGAAACCCTGTCTCTACCAAGAGTACAAACATTAGCCAGGTGTGGAGGTGTATGCCTGTAACCCCAGCTACTTGGGTGGCTGAGGCTGGAGAATCACTTGAACCTGAGAGGCAGAGGTTGCAGTGAGCTGAGATCGTGCCACCGTACTCCAGCCTGGGTGACAAGAGCAAAAAACTCCATCTCAAAAAATATATATGTGTGTGTGTGTGTGTGTGTGTGTGTGTGTACATATATGTCAGAGTGTGTGTGTATGTGTATATATATACACACAAATAAAAATAAGAATAGAAATTACTAGAATGAAAACGATACAAAAATGGAGAAAAATCAACTGTTGAAAGTTGATTGATAACTGTCGAAAGTTGATTGTCTGATAAAGGATTGACAAAACAACAAGGCTTTGGCAAGGCTGATCAGGGAAGTGAAACAGGGAAGGAGAGCTGTCCCGGGTCATCCTTGCCGGCTTGCACGGTCTGAGCTGAGAGCAGGGACAGACACTCGGTGCCTTTCAGGGCTGGGCTACAGAACAAAGAGAAGGACCAGCCCGTGCAGGAGTCTGGACTGTCGACGCCAGCACCCTCCGGGGGAGAAAGGAGTCACACTGCCGTGTGCTGGACAGGGCTGCGGGAGGGAGGAGCGCCGGGGCCCTCAGCACACCCTGAACCTCTCTGTGGACTCACATTCTCCCAAGCACAGCTGGGCTCGAGTCTCCCCACTCCTGCTCTGAGCGTGCTGGCTCTCATCCTGGCCTAAGCACGGCCTGTTTTCTCTCATATCCATGCCTGGCCCATTACATTAGACCAGGGATCCACACACATTTTCTTTAAGGGTCAGATGGTAAATATTTTAGGCTTTCTGGGCCAAAAGGCAGAGCTGAGGATGCTAGGCAGGCGCTCAGCAAGAGAGATGCAGAGCTCCACAAGCTCTTTATGGATGAAATTCAAAACACAACAGTAGTAACTGAGCATGGCGGCGGGCAGAGCATCACACCATCACAGTCGGGCTCTGAGGCCCAGGGCTCCCCTAACACAAGGACAGGGCTTCCACCAGACGGCCCACTTAAATGCTTCCATTCTAGGTCCACAGGACGTGAAGAGTTCTTCTCCCAACAAGGTCCAAGTTCAGCCCCTCCTCCCCAAGCTCAAATCCAGCAAATCCAGCAGCAGCCCTCTAAAGGCCATGGGGGAGCCACAGCCACAGGAATCACAGGAATGCAAATGGCTCAGAACACTCACGCCAGGACCTGCCTGGATCCAGTGGGCAGATCTGAGAGCTCTTACACTTCACTTTCCAGGCAGGGGGCCACAGAGTTCAAGGGAGCCGGCAGTCACAGGCCCAAGTGATAGGCTTGGGGAAATGGGCCCTAGGCAAACAGCCGCTGGCCTGGTTGCTTCCTGTGATGCAGGGCAGGCTCCTCGCCCAGGCACACGTGTTCACTGCTGAGTAGCTACTTGTTAATTGCATCCTGACCTGAGTTTGTCACCCGCCCCCACTAGTTCACCTGAGACCTGGGTCACCAGGACACGCCGCTGCACACCCTCGCCTGAGTCCTCCTCACCTGCATCTTCCCTCCCTGTAGTGCAAACCTGAGTGATCCTGCCTCACGAGTAGGAGTCCCAAGCCCACGCTCTCGCCTTCCTGGGCCGGCTCTCTCACCCACAGAGCGTGACTGATGGTGAGTCACATCTGTCTGGCTTTTTCAAGGACAAAAGCAGAATGAAGCTCTCCCACCCAAGACCCCTATGCCTGTGGCAAGGCCACCCAGAGGTGTGCTCTCCTGGGCCCTCACTCCACCCCACCCACAGCCACAGAAGGGTGTCAGAGGCAGCCCCTACCTTTGTAAGGATGCACCATCCCATCCACCACCTGCACCGTGTCGTCCCCCTGCAGCTGCAGGGACACATCCCCCACCGCATCCACCAGCTCCGTGAAGAAGTCGGCAATCTCCACACAGTCCTGCAGGAACACGTAGCGGTCCTGGCGGTTGGTGAAGTAGGAGTCACTCAGGTTTGCACTACAGGGATGGAAGACGCAGGTTCTCAGGTGAACTAGCAGGGAGGTGACAAACTCAGGTTAAGATGCAGTTAACAAATAGCTACTCCGCAATGAACACGTGCAAGAGACAAAGCCAGAGTCGATCCAAGGTGACACAGCGAGTGACCCACGGGCTCCTCCTCTCAAGGAGCTGACAATCTAGCTGAGAAGAGGAGACACAGACACAGAAAGCCAGCTACCTACGCAGGGCTTGTGTCTGCTTGTTTGTCTTGAGACAGTCTCACTCTGTCGCCCAGGCTGGAGTACAGTGGCATGATCTTGGCTCCCTGCAGCCTCCGCCTCCCAGGTTGAAGTGATCCTCCTGCCTCAGCCTCCCAAGTAGCTGGGGTTACAGGCGTGCACCACCACACCCAGCTAATTTTTGTATTTTTAGTAGAGACGGGGCTTCACCATGTTGGCCGGGCTGGTCTTGAACTTCTAACTTCAGGTGATCCCTCTGCCTCAGCCTCCCAAAGTGTGGGATTGCAGGCGTGAGCCACTGCGCCCGGCCCGTGCAGGGCTGTTTATCAGTGCCCATGTTTGTTTGTTTTCTCTGTCCCACTAAGTGACAGCTGCCACTGGTACCGTCCCAGAGCAAGAATGCAATCAAGAGCTTTCTCTCAGCACCAGCAACCCAATCCTGGTCCCACTGCCGAGGGGAGGGCCTGTGAAAGGGCCCACATTTATCAACCCAAGGACCTGGACTTCCAGGTCTGACTCTTGTTTATTTTTCTGGCTCTGTCTACCTGGCAAAGTGACTCATCCTCTCTGATCTGTTTCCACATGTACACAGTGAGGAAAATACTAGCGGGTCACTGGGGGTGGGAACAGACAACACACCTGAGTGGCCAGCACATGCTAAGTGCCCAATCAACAGTGGCTTCCAGTCAGTCCCCGGGGATTTCCAGCCTCAGTGGCAGAGACAGTGCCAGGGAGGTGCTGCAGGGGCACAGCAACCAGACCTACAAGCAGGTTCTCCAAGGCTGAGGGGAACGGGTTTCCCACTGTTCCTATTCCACTGCCCTCCAGCCTGCAGAGCAGGAAGGCAAAAGCACTGACGGTGGGAAGCACTCACCCGCTCAAGATGACGCTGTTGTCGAAGAGATACACCTTCATGTGCTGGAGGCCAATGGTCTCGTTGAAGCGCTCAGGGATGAGGAGCCGCAGCAGCCCGCGGAGGTGCGGCGTGTGGAACAGGGAGACTCGGACCTGCTCTGGGAACCTCTGCAGAAGCGGGAGCAGCATCGTGCGGGAGTTCTTCCGGCCTGAACACAGGACGGAGAATGCAGCAGCTGACTCACAACAGGAAGGCATCCCGCCTCCAGTGAGGAGCCACCTCCACGCGGCCTCGCCTTCACCTGTGCCGTCCACCTGAATCAGTCACACCAACTGGGGCTACTACTAGCCAGGGCACTCCCGGGCCAACCTCTGTCCTGTATGCTGGCCACATCTCAGGCCTGGAGTGCTCAGCATGGCAGATGCCTGCTCTTTCTGCCACCTAGCACCCATTCACCCTCCTCCTGGTAACTGCACCCAACCTCTCCTGGGGCACTACCCCACCCACTCTCAGCATTTCTGCTCTGGGAGAAGACGACCCTACCCACCTTGCCCCTCACCCCCAGCTCCATGGGGGAGCACACAGGCCTGGGCTGGACTATTCGGCACAGTCCAAGCTCCCAGCTGGGCACGCCACCGTCAGGCCACTCAGAAACTTTGACTGGATTCTCAGGAAAGCAGACTCTTTCAAAGGACAAGGTATCACGGGGAGACAAGCCTAAGCCACCAGGGGCCACCACACAGAGCCTGAGAAGGAAGCCAGGCCAAAGAAAACAGCTAGGGGATGGATCCTGGCGACACAGCCAAACCCCAAATCACAAGCCACCCAAAGCAGATCGGTCACAGGAGTCCAAAAGTCTTTTTGCCTAAGGCAGTTTTTCAAGAGACAAAGTCTGGCTACGTTGCCCAGGCTGGACTCAAACTCCCAGCTCAAGCAGTCCTCCCGCCTCAGCCTCCCAGGCAGGTGGGACCACAGGGCGCGCCACTGCACTTGGCTCCTGCCTAAGCTGTTTTTAGTTGGGCTTTCAGTCACTGGCTGCAGAATAAAATCCTAACTCACACAGTCAGGCATCCTGGGCCAGCTTGGATGATCTTCAAATAGCCTTGTCTCTGCCTGGGGACGAGGGGGTGACAGTAACTCCTCTTGTAACTGAGGATCTGACACAGGAAGCATGAGGGGCCAGGCGTGCATGCCACCTACCTCGTGAGCCCCGCGTGAAGTCTAAGAGAATGGAGACCTTGAGATTTGAAGGAAACTTTGCTTGGAGTGACTTTTCTAGAGTACCTTCCAGGCAGTCCACCTACCAAGAAAGAACACAGAAGAAGAGAAGATTAAGACCCAAAGAGGTGTGTGTATTTAAAGAAAAACAGCCGGGCGCGGTGGCTCAAGCCTGTAATCCCAGCACTTTGGGAGGCCGAGATGGGGGATCACTAGGTCAGGAGATCGAGACCATCCTGGCTAACACGGTGAAACCCCGTCTCTACTAAAAAATACAAAAAACTAGCCGGGCGAGGTGGCGGGCGCCTGTAGTCCCAGCTACTCAGGAGGCTGAGGCAGGAGAATGGTGGGAACCCGGG
This sequence comes from Piliocolobus tephrosceles, assembly GCF_002776525.5. Taxonomy (NCBI): domain Eukaryota; kingdom Metazoa; phylum Chordata; class Mammalia; order Primates; family Cercopithecidae; genus Piliocolobus; species Piliocolobus tephrosceles. Next base: position 72,169,716 of record NC_045449.1, on the reverse strand, counting down.
AGGCGGAGCTTGCAGTGAGCCGAGATTGCGCCACTGCACTCCAGCCTGGGAGACAGAGCGAGACTCCGTCTCAAAAAAAAGAAAGAAAAACAAAAACAAAATGCCCCATCGGCTAGTGCTCTCGTCATCTTCTCCAAAGATAGGTTTGTGCCATCAGCACTCAGACACCAACACCACAAAAACTCCCTGTCTGAGAGCCCCTTCTTGATCATGAGAAGCAGCACCCAGGGGCCCTGATCGGCCCAAGCCTCCAGGAATGGAAGGGGACCTGCAGGCAGAGGCGTGCTGACAGCCAGCCCATGCCACCCTGGAAACGCTACAACACCAAGTCCCATGTACATTTCAACACAGACAATCCTCACAGACAAAACAAACAGTGCCCTCCTCGTAAAGAGCACTTAGTAACTATTTGCCAAATGAATGAATCCAAGACACGGCCTGCCCACTGGCCACTCTCTGCAGTGCAGACATTCCATTCTTCCCCCGTGAGAACACACAGGCTCCCAGGCTTGGAGTGGAGGGTATATCCTTAAAAGAAAGGGAGGCGGCCAGGCGTGGTGCCTCACGCTTGTAATCCCAGCACTTTGGGAAGCCGAGGTGGGCAGATCACCTGAGGTCCGGAGTTCAAGACCAGTCTGACCAACATGGAGACCAACATGGAGAAACCCCATCTCTACTAAAAATACAAAATTAGCCAGGGTGGTGGCGCATGCCTGTAATCCCAGCTACTCGGGAGGCTGAGGCAGGAGAATGGCTTGAACCCTGGAGGAGGAGGATGTGGTGAGCCAAGATCGCGCCACTGCACTCCAGCCTAGGCAACAAGAGCGAAACTCTGTCTCAATTAAAAAAAAAAAAAAAAAAGAGGGAGGCCTCCTTCCTGGGAGAGGCAGAGAGGGGAGGACGGCTCATATGAACCCACTGCCCCTCCCTCTCCATACTCCAATCCCTATAGCTCCCATCTGTAACTCTGAACAAGGACAGACCAAGAAACGGCACTAAGTCTGGGCAATGGGCCCATCCGTTTCACTATACGGAGCGGAAAGCAATCCCAGGAGACCAAGAGAAAGAAGTGATCTCATTCACAGACTCACTTCAGCTGAGCCTCAGCTCCCGCCATGCACCAGAACCTGCACTGGCCCCAACAGCTCATACAAACCTGGGGACTGCTGGCTCCTTCCCACCCACCTATCTCACTGTTAGTGATAAGGATGGCACAAAAGCAAGTCCAAGGGGAACAAGGCTGGCCGCAGCCCTGGCACTTGACACCAGCCCATGGCAGAACCAGCCAGCCAGCCCAACTTGCACTCAGGTCCGTTTGTCCAGTAGGGTCAGAAAGCCTTTTGTGTAAACGGCCAGAGAGTAAATATTTGGAGCTTTACAGACCAGATCGGCACTGTCACAACTACCCAGTTCTGCCGCTGCAGCATGAAAATGGCCACAGATAATACGCGAATGAGTGTGGCTGTACTCCAACAAAATTTTATTTATCAATACAAAAATTTAAAGTTTTCATAAGTCATAAAATACTATTTTTTTTCTTTCCCAATTATTTGAAAATGTATCATTCTTTCTTAGCTCACAGGTCACACCGTAACAGGTGGCAGGTCAGATTTGGCCTGCAGGCCACAGTCGGCCAAGCCCTGAACTGGCAGGCAGAGCTGCCTGGGACCGTGTCGGTAGGAGGACACTGCCAGTGAGGCCAAGAAGGCCCAGACCAGGCCTCCCCACGCTCTCCTCACCAGGCCCTCCTGACATGCCCACATCTGGGGCAACAAAAATAAGAGCTGGCTCTGACATGGAGGCCAAGGAAAGGCAGCTCCACACCAACTCCATGGCACAAAAAGCTGTGGCACGTTGGGGCCCATTCACTACTGCTGCCAGGACCATCTCCCCATAAACCTTACCAGTTCCTGTTCCAAAGGACCTGTCCCCAGGTAGAGGGATGCCATCACGACCCGCCTCTTGGCCACTCTTATCTGCCCCTGAGAGAGGAGAAAAATCCAAAATTCA
>NC_045449.1:72141753-72162706 GCF_002776525.5 Piliocolobus tephrosceles | reverse complement strand
AAAAAAAAAAAAAAGACAGAATCCCTAAAATTCCCCGTTACTTTGAAAGGCCTCTTCATGCATATCAAATCGCACCCACAAGTTTTTACTTCCTATTACATCTACCAAGATGACACTCTACTGCGTTTGGAGATGATTCCAGGGTTAGGGGTCCATGATGCACAGACTAGATAAAGATGCCCTCCTCCCCTGTCACCTTTAGCAAGGACATACGCATGTGGCCCACGGGTCCTCAGTCCTCACTAACCTCCCTTCTCGTGGTCACAACTTCACCGTGGAACAAAAGGAATCAGTGCGCCCATAAGAATCAAAGTCTAGGCCCGTGGCCGCACACGGTGGCCAGTACTTTGGGAGGCCAAGACAGGAGGACCATTTCAGCCCAGCGGTTCAAGACCCGCCTGGGTAACACAGTGAGACCCCTTCTCAAAAACAACAAAATAAATAAATAAAAATAAGGTCTAGTTCCTTGTTCTCACTGTTGCCTTCTCAGAGCTTCTCCACCTGAGACACTGGCCCCACAGGCAAGTTTCTGACTGTTGCTCAGCTCAACCACCCATGAAGCTGAAACCAGACAGGTAAAACCTGGAAGGAAGGAAGAAGCTTGAGCGGCTATCAAAAGTTTCTAGACTAGAAAGCACTCAGGACTCACAAACCCGATCCCCCAAAAGCTCTAATTCAAACTTCTTTCCTTTAGATATAACTTACCTTCATGAGCTCAAAAAACTCTGCTGGGGAAGAAAGCACCCTGACATGAGAACTGGAGACTCCAAATTCTGGAACCAGGTTTCTGATCCACTGGAACCGGTGCGCGCCTTCTGGACACAGGCAGCAAGGTGGGGAGGTGACCTGGGGAACAGCTGGGGACAGCAGAGGAGCCAATAACAGCCATGGTGACCTGGTTAAAGAAATATGCAACTAGGTCATATCTCAAATACTTCTGCAGAAGCCCCTCTCAGTGACTGGTGGGTGAAGAGGTGCTGGGAGATGGGTGTGTTGTTTGTGTTATGAATGTCAGATTTTCTAGAACATTTTCAAAAGTGAGCCCAACTCACGCTCTGCTAAAGGATTTTTCCTTCGGCCTTTCCTCTTATTCCTTAAAAAGCCTACTAATCGAGCAACTTGAGAAGTGTTAATACCTATAGATAAACCCCAAACTTTAATTCCAAACAACTCAGGAACCTAATTTAGAGCATCCACAAGTAAACTCTTAAAAGCTACCACAGGGTTAGCCACCATATGGCAACCTTCTAACGAATCTACCTCAAAAAAACGTGCCTGCAGCCACCACTGACAGACACCGAGCAGAAGGGTAAGTGTGGCAGAAGTCTCATGATTACAGCCCAGACGCCCCACTTTATGACTCATTAGATAAACAAGATTTCTATTCAAGGAAGTACCCAGAAAAAGAAACTTTTCTCTTTAAAAATCCAATTTATGCCAAGCATGGTGGTTCAGGCCTATAATCCCTGCACTTTGGGAGGCCAAGGTAGGATGACTGCTGGAGTTCAGGACCAGCCTGGGCAATATAGCGGGACCCAGTGTCTACAAAAAATAGTTTAAAATTAGCTGGGCAGGCAGGGCACAGTGGCTCACACCTGTAATCCCAACACTTTGGGAGGCCAAGGCAGGTAGATAACCAGAGGTCAGGCGTTCGACACCAGCCTGACCAATATGGTAAAACCCCATCTCTACTAAAAATACAAAAATCAGTCGGGCATGGTGGTGTGTGACTGTAGCCCCAGCTACTCGAGAGGCTAAAGCAGGAGAATTGCTTGAACCAGGGAGGTGGAGGTGGAGGTTGCAGTGAGCCAAGATCGCACCACTGCACCCCAGCCTGGGTGACAGAACAAGACCATCTCAAAAAAAAGTTAACTGGTCATGGTAGCACATACCTGTAGTCCCAGCTACTCAAGAGCCTGAAGCAGGAGGATCTCCTGAGCCTAAGAGTTCAAGGCTGTTCTCCCAGCTATGATCATGCCATTGCATTCCAGCCAGGGTGACACAGCAAGACCCTGTCTCAATCAATCAAAATCAGACTTGGAAAGAAAAGATAGAGCAGGGAGAGAAGGGAGAAAATGAGCTCCTCTCAAGAGTAATGATGAGCCGTGGCCGGCCACGGTGGCTCACGCCTATAATCCCACCACTTCGGGAGGCCGAGGCGGGCAGATCACCTGAGGTCAGTAGTTCAAGATCAGCCTAGCCAACATGGTGAAACCCCATCTCTACTAAAAATAAAAAGACAGGTCGGGCGCGGTGGCTCACGTCTGTAATCCCAGCACTTTGGAAGGCCGACGCAGGCAGATCACGAGGTCAGGAGATCAAGACCATCCTGGCTAACACGGTGAAACCCCATCTCTACTAAAAAATAGAAAAAATTAGCCAGGTGTGGTGGCAGGCACCTGTAGTCCCAGCTACTCGGGAGGCTGAGGCAGGAGAATGGTATGAACCCAGGAGGAGGAGCTTTCAGGGAGTCATGATTGCATGACTACACTCCAGCCTGGGCGACAGAGACTGTCTCAAATAAATGAATAAATAAATAAATAAGCCGGGCATGATGCAGGTGCCTGTTATCCCAGCTACTCAGAAGCCTGAGGCAGGAGAATTGCTTGAACTTGGGAGATGGAGGTTGCAGTGAGATGAGATGGTGCCACTGCACTCCAGTCTGGGCAACAGAGCAAGACTCCATCTCAAAGAAAAAAAAGAAGAGTGATGATGAGCCGTGCCCCTTCACCGTCAGACACATCCTGTCTGGTGGGGTCACACACCATCTCTGGCCAGCGTTAGCTCAACCACATAAAGCTGCACCCCTGGCGGACTCCACACTCCACTGAGGCCAAGGCTGGAGGAGAGGCATTTCTGCCCACAGAGCTTCATTTCTGCTGCTCAGTGACTAAAAAGCCTGTGGGAGACGGGGGTGGAGGGACTGCACACCCAGAGCCCCACACAGACCTGAGCTACTATGAATCCTAGTCCTGCAAACAGTAGCAGGAAAACCCACTTCAGCGTGTGACCTCAAGTGGGACTTGGGAGAGAGGATGCTCGGACATCCCAAGGCCTGAATGGCCAAAATTCCAGGAAGATGATTTCACTCGCTTGCTTCATGATAAAGCCCTCAATCTTCCCAGGCTTCGTAAATGTCCCTGCACAGACACCAGATGGCCCACAGCTGCACTTCCCAGAAAGCCCACTGGTCTGTCACTGCCGATTCACTGCCAAGAAAACCTTAGTCAACAGCAGAAGGTGCTGGCTCTGTGGATCCTGGAAGTCTGTGACTGGCCATGGCCACCCAGTGCAGAGGTGGGAAACAGCTGTTCTCCCCTACTGTCTCTCGAGGGGGTGATGACACTCACAGGCATCAGCTTGCAGATGAAAGGCCTAGATGTGGCCGGGCGCGGTGGCTCAAGCCTGTAATCCCAGCACTTTGGGAGGCCGAGACGGGCGGATCACGAGGTCAAGAGATCGAGACCATCCTGGCTAACACGGTGAAACCCCATCTCTACTAAAAATACAAAAAACTAGCCGGGCGAGGTGGCCGGCGCCTGTGGTCCCAGCTACTCGGGAGGCTGAGGCAGGAGAATGGCGTGAACCTGGGAGGCAGAGCTTGCAGTGAGCTGAGATCCGGCCACTGCACTCCAGCCTGGGCGACAGAGCGAGACTCCGTCTCAAAAAAAAAAAAAAAAAAGAAAGGCCTAGATGTGTAAAGCAGGGCTCGCTGCCTGGGTTTCCTAAATCCTGGGCCACCCTCCTGCAAAGCTCAAGAGAGGAGAGCGAAGGACCCTTCAGTGCAGCAGAAACCACCAGACAATGGGAAAGGTGCACAGCGACCCATCAACCCGAGGTCCCAAGGGGCCTAGAGTCTCACATTCACTAATGAAACATGGTCGGGGGGGGGGGGGGGGGGGGGGGGGGAACAGGCAACAGCAGCATAAAATCAATGTCTCCCCTGCCTCACAGTACTTCTGCCATCTCTCAGATCATCCAAAAATCAGGGGCCACCTGTACTGCTCCAGGTCACGTGGTCAGTCCGCACACAGCCTTCATAGAAGCTGAGAGCCGCAGCCCAACGTGGTGGCTCACGCCTATAATCCTAGCGCTTTGGGAGTCCAAGGCGGGCAGATAACTTGAGGTCAGGAGTTCGAAAACAGCCTGGCCAACATGGTGAAACCCTGTCTCTACTAAAAACACAAAAAGATTAGCTGGGTGTGGTGGCACATGCCTGTAATCCCAGCTACTTGGGAGGCTGAGGCAGGAGAACTGCTTGAACCCAGGAAGTGGAGGCTGCAGTGAGCCAAGATCACACCACTGCATGCCAGCCTGAGTGACAGAGTGAGACTTCGTCTCAAAAAAAAAAAGAAAAAGAAAACAGAAAAGGGGCCAGGCGCGGTGGCTCATGCCTGTAATTGCAGCACTTTGGGAGGCCGAGGCGGGTGGATCACCTGAGGTCATGAGTTCAAGACCAGTCTGGCCAACACGGTGAAACCCCGTCTCTACTAAAAATGCAAAAATTGGGCTGGGCGTGGTGGCTCATGCTTGTAATTCCCGCACTTTAGGAGACCAAGGCGGGCGGATCATGAGGTCTGGAGTTCGACAAACAGCCTGACCAACATGGTGAAACCCTGTCTCTACTAAAAATACAAAAATTAGCCGGGCATGGTGGCACGCGCACCTATAGTCCCACCTACAAAGGAGGCTGAGGCAGAAGAATCACTTGAACCTGGGAGGCTCAGATGAGAGAGCAGAGATCCCACAGATGCACTCCAGCCTGGGCAACACTCTGTCTCAAAAAAAAAAAAAAATTAGCCGGCAGTGGCTGAGGCAGGAGAACTGCTTGAACCTCAGTGCCAGAGGCTGCAGTGAGCCAAGATCGCGCCATTGCACTCCAACCTGGGTGACAGAGCAAGACTCTGGCCCCCCGCAAAAAAAAAAAGGGGGGGGGGAGGAAGAAGAAACACTTCTTGGCACATAGCAACCCAAGAGAGGGCAAGTTCAACTTAACCCTCAACAAAGCCATCGTGTAAGCATGTAATGACACACCATGGAGCACGTATGACATACCATGGAGGGTACAAATGAAGAACCAGGCAGTCTCTGCCTCCCACAACCTTGGTAGCTTTCACAGACTTACATACCTGACATCATCTAAGAACACAAGAAAAGATGCTAAAATTAAATCAATGTCCAGATAGACAGTGTATGTTCTTCAAGGCATCAAAAAGGGGAGCTGGTGATGCCTGGGCTACTGGGAAGGTTCTGCAGCATTCTACCTCCAGTGGGCCTCGGAAAGCTAGTAGGATTCAAACAAGGAATGCAGAGGGGAGGATGTTCCAGGCAGGAAGTGTGAAGGGACATAAGCAGAAGGAACTGGGCTGGGTGCAGTGGCTCACACCTGTAATCCCAGCACTCTGGAGTCTAAGGCAGGAGAACTGCTTGATGCCGGGAGCTCCGGACCAGCCTGGGCAACATAGCAAGACCCTGTCTCTACAAAATATGAAAAAAAAAAAAAAATTAGCCAGGCATGGAGGCATGTGCCTATAGTCCCAGCTACTCGGGAGGCTGAGGTGGGACGATCGCTTGACCCTAGAGGTCAAGTGCAGAAAGAAATAAACAGGAACAAGACCACTTTCAACAGAAAAACCCAAAAGGGCCTCAATAGTCCAGAGAAAACACACACACACACAAAGCCTACACAAGTGTCAGGGTTCACCTACCACCCTACACAAGTGTCAGGGTTCACCTACCACCTCCGTCCTACCTGCAGAGACCTACTTTGGCAGGTACAGAGCTGATGAGCCCAGAGGCCCTGGGGCTATCCTAGGCAGGTCTCCTCCTTACCAGGCAGCTGTCACTGGGAATGTTCCACCAGGGCCTCAGGCCAAGAGTTCTTGAAGGCTTTTATATGTTGGCTTCCTATTTAATCTGTGTACTGACAAGTTTATTTTTGTTAGAAAAGAGAAGGAGCTGAAAGCCAACTACATTTCACGGATACATTATGGAGGAGACTCAACCTTCAAGTGGCAATTTTATATACCCAAAAAAGGAAGGTGCTTAAGAAAGGAGCTGAGTGTTTTACACAGGTCACCACAATGACAACATATGCCAAGGAGACCACATCTGGGCTGGTTTCACTCAAAAAAACTGAATGGCCAGGCACGGTAGCATGTGCCTATAATCCCAGTGCTTCAGGAGGCCGAGGCAGGAGGATCACTTGAGGCCAGGAGATCGAGACCAACTTGGGCAACATGGAGAAACTCCCTCTCTAGAAAAATTAAAAGTTAGCCAGGCATGGTGGCGTGCACCTGTAGTCCCAGCTACTAGGGAGGCTGAGGCAGAAAGACTGCTTAGACCCAGGCATTCGAAGCTGCAGTGACCCAAGATTGTGCCACTGCACTCCAGCCTAGGCGACAGAGTGAGACTTCACCTCAAAAAAAAAACAACAAGTCTGGGCGCGGAGGCTCACACCTGTAATCCCAACACTTTGGGAAGCCAAGGCAGGCGGATCACCTGAGGTCGGGAGTTCAAGACCAGCCTGACCAACATGGAGAAACCCCATCTCTACTAAAAATACAAAATTAGCCGGGCCTAGCAGCACACGCCTGTAATACCAGCTACTCGGGAGGCTGAGGCAGGAGACTCACTCGAACCCGGGAGACAGAGGTTGCAGTGAGCCAAGATCGCGCCACTGTGCACTAGCCTGGGCAACAAGAGGAAAAACTCCATCTCAAAAAAAAAAAAGACTGAGCATGGTGGCTCACACCTGTAATCCCAACACTTTGGGAGGCCTGCGCAGTCAGATCACCTGAGGTCAGGAGATCGAGACCAGCCTGGCAAACATGGCAAAACCCCATCTCTACTAAAAATACAAAAAGTAGGGCCGGGCGCGGTGGCTCAAGCCTGTAATCCCAGCACTTTGGGAGGCCGAGACGGGCGGATCACGAGGTGAGGAGATCGAGACCATCCTGGCGAACACGGTGAAACCCCGTCTCTACTAAAAATACAAAAACTAGCTGGGCGAGGTGGCGGGCGGGCGCCTGTAGTCTCAGCTACTCGGGAGGCTGAGGCAGGAGAATGGCGTAAACCCGGGAGGCGGAGCTTGCAGTGAGCTGAGATCGGCCACTGCACTCCAGTCCGGGCGACAGAGCAAGACTCCGCCTCAAAAAAAAAAAAAAAAAAAAAGTAGCTGGGTGTGGTGGCTCATGCGTATAGTCCCAGCTACTGGGGAGGCTGAGTCAGGAGAATGGGTTGAACCTGGAAGGTGGAGGTTGGGTTGCAGAGATCACATCACTGCACTCCAGCCTGAGTGACGGAGAGAGACTGTCAAAAGAAAAAATCATCGTCATAATTATCTAACTGCAGCACAGCAGCCAGGGTAGAAGGAGCCAGTTCCTGCTCTGAAACTACACTGCTCGCTGCTCAGGGACCTATTTTTTTTTCTTTCACATCAGACAGAACCCCATGGGGGTTAGTTCCCGGCTTTCCACAATGTAACTCCTGGGAATTTTCTCAGAAAAGGTTTATCGCCGTGCTAGAGCAACCCCCACTGCATAGTAATCCCAGCCTCCAGGGGCTGACCACCTGCACAAGCAATTCCCCCACCCCAGGTAGGCTTACTTACCAAGAAAGCACATGGCCCAGTACCAAAGCCCCAAAAGACGTGAGGAGGCAGAGAGGCTGTGGTTATTTTTTTATTTTTTTTTTTTTTTTGAGACGGAGTCTGGCTCTGTCGCCCAGGCTGGAGTGCAGTGGCCGGATCTCAGCTCACTGCAAGCTCCGCCTCCCGGGTTTATGCCATTCTCCTGCCTCAGCCTCCTGAGTAGCTGGGACTACAGGTGCCCGCCACCTCGCCTGGCTAGTTTTTTGTATTTTTTTAGTAGAGACGGGGTTTCACCGTGTTAGCCAGGATGGTCTCGATCTCCTGACCTCATGATCTGCCCGTCTCGGCCTCCCAAAGTGCTGGGATTACAGGCTTGAGCCACCGCGCCCGGTGAGGCTGTGGTTATTTTACCAAAAAAGCCTAGTTACATGTGACATTCGCCATTTAGGGAACTAAACCAGTACACACACAATTTCCACATCGAGACCTGGGCTCCCCTGAATCATCTCTTTATCGACACCTTCTAGCACCCAGTTCTAGTTATAGGAAAGAGGAAGTGGTTGGGGCTGGGGAGTCAGATAGTAAGCTTCTGCCACCCTTGCCTCTCTGAAGGCCACTCCTTTACTCTGGAATAGTGGCGAAGTTTAGAGAACAGGACCAGGAGAAGAGCCAGTGATACTCCCTATCACCAATGCCCCAGCATTCAAAATCAGACCAGCTGTACTACATCACCAAACAAACCTCAGCAACAACCAAAACAAATGACAGGCAATGCAAAACAATCCTCAGTCTGCCATTCTAAAGATGAAATGAGACCAGCATCTTCTCAGAGGACCAGCCAGTGGCCCAGCTCCAGCCACCACGCCAGGAAGCCTGACTCCGGAGAAAGGTTCAGTCACCTGATTTAAGGCTTCCCGTGGAATATGCAGGCAAATTCCCTGAACTGAGGAGTGGGCTGGGCCTAAGTGCTGAGGACCCCTGACCTGGGGGCCCATCCCTCTACCAAGAGAGGGCCAAAGAAGGCAGCAGGGTGCCTTGGGGAGGGGAGGAAAGTTTCTTCCCATCATCTTGAGGAAGATCCACATCTGAACCGCTCTGACCAAGTGGTGAGCCAGGACTGGGGCCGCCAAGCAAGGAGAGGGAAGCCTGCTTAGCCGCCCAGGCAGCCCCAGGCAGGACACTGCGTCCTACACACACTTGCCCCCGTGAGAGAGGCCTCAGTGGGACTTGAGCTCACAAGAATCAGCCAAACTGAAATAGTGAAAGCAGGAAGCAGCTGAGAAGCTATGGAACACACCTGTTTACAAAAGAAACCTGGGGGCCGGGTGCAGTGGCTCACAGTTATAACTCCAGCACTTTTGGAGGCCGAGGCAGGCAGATCACGAGGTCAGGAGTTCAAGACCAGCCTGGCCAACACAGTGAAACCGTCTCTACTAAAAATACAAAAATTAGGCCGGGCGCGGTGGCTCATGCCTGTAATCCCAACACTTTGGGAGGCCGAGGCGGGTGGATCACAAGGTCAGGATATCAAGACCATCCTGACTAACACAGTGAAACCCCGTCTCTACTAAAAAATACAAAAAATTAGCCAGGTGTGGTGGCGGGTGCCTGTAGTCCCAGCTACTCAGGAAGCTGAGGCAGTAGAATGGCGTAAACTCGGGAGGCGGAGCTTGCAGTGAGCCGAGATCACACCACTGCACTCCGGCCTGGGCGAAAGTACGAGACTCCGTCTCAAAAAAAAAAAAAAAAAAAAGAAGGCGGCCAGGCGCAGTGGCTCACCCCTGTAATCCCAGCACTTCGGGAGGCCGAGGCGGGCGGATCACGAGGTCAGGAGATCGAGACCATCCTGGCTAACGCAGTGAAACCCAGTCTCTACTAAAAATACAAAAAATTAGCCAGGCGAGGTGGCGGGCGCCTGTAGTCCCAGCTACTCGGGAGGCTGAGGCAGGAGAATGGCGTAAACCCGGGAGGCGGAACTTGCAGTGAGCCGAGATGGAGCCTGGGCGACACAGCGAGACTCCATCTCAAAAAAAAAAAGAAATACAAAAATCAGCTGGGCGTGGTGGTAGGCACCTGCAATCCCAGCTACTTGGGGAGGTTGAGGCAGGAAAATCACTCGAACCCAGGAGGAGGAGGTTGCAGTGGGCCGAGACTGCGCCACTGCACTCCAGCCTGGGCGACAGAGCGAGACTCCATCTGAGGACAGAGAAGAGAAGAGAAGAGAAGAGAAAAGAAGAGAAAAGAAGAGAAGAGAAGAGAAGAGAAGAGAAGAGAAGAGAAGAGAAGAGAAGAGAAGAGAAGAGAGGAGAGAAGAGAAAGCAAAGAAAGAAAGAAAAGAAAGAAAAGAAACAAACAAACAAACCTCGGGAAAACAGAAGGCATTTCTCCCTTTTGTGGGGAGATGGTTTTCCACTTCACCATTCTGCAGCTGCGTGTGCTCTGCTTCGTGGAAAACGCTGGCACCCCTCGCCTTTCTCACCATGTGTCAACAGCGCCTGGAGGCCCTACCGAGATCCCGCGTTCTCAGGGAAGGGATGCCACTGCAGACAGGCAAACACCAGGGAATTACACCGCGGTCCACACAGAACTTTTAGATGTCCCTTCCACATCTCCTAATGTCAGAGAACACGTGTTTCCCCCTAGAGCTGCAGTACCGTCACCCACTTACTGTGACCTACCAATGGGACACATGTAACAGGCCAACTTCTTGGGGTTTTTTTCAAAACAGGGTATGTTTTGATGAATTTCAATGAAAGAGTACGGTCAAGCTGGAGGACTGTCTTCCCTGAACAGGGCCGAAGTTGCACTCTCTGTGCTGAACACAGGTCGGTGATTCAGGGTCCCTCAGAGGCGTGGTCTGAAGGTCCAGGGGCCCCTTCTTTAACCATAAGATAACATTCAAGGTACAGATTCTGTGGCCTAGAGCCCATTCAAATCTGTACAAAACCATGAAAAAAGAAGTTTTTAAAAGAAACTGAGCTCTCTGGATTGCAGTATTTTCAGAAACTACTTTTTGAGAAAAACTCACCCTACCCCCTCCGTCACAAATATTTAAATGTAAAAAAGTGAACTGATGAGAAAAAGCAACAGTCATAACACTTCCTGAGAAAGTCTCCAGAAACTACAAGAAGGTACTGTACTTCCTGCAACCCTGGCAGCAGGCGGCCCTTCCTGACTAATGCAAGACCTAACCCCAAGTAAGGGAAGTGAGTGTGGATTCCCGTAGGTTACAAAAGACCAACGGTCGGCTGAACTCCCATAACAAGTCCGGCACGAGAGGCCCAGGCTGCCAGCATCCAGCTACATGCTGACTACATGACCCTCCCCTTGGCTTAGCCAAAAGGAAGTCGATTACACTGGGGGCCAGAAATCCAAAATATATTTATAACCCACAATACAGCTTGGGTAGCCAAATGCACCAGGCACATCAAAGTGCCTGACGAGAACCAATCACATGTTCTACGACTCCAAAGGGATTCAGCCAGCCTGACTCCTAGCACCCTCAAAATCGACATATTTACATAAACCAGATCCCGCTTTAACAAAGGGATTATCCTTCCAACCATTTTAACCCCAGGCGGGTCTCTGTCTGCTGGAGTCTAACGCACCACCAACTAGAATGTGCTCAGGGATACTCATGTTAACATTAACTTAAAGCTACAACTGGGAAAGTCAGTCCGTTGTAAATCTTTTAATTCACTGCAAGATCAAATCTGAATTATTGGGGAAAACTATGCTTTGATTCTAAACATCCCCTTCCCATCCATTAGACTGCTATAAATAAACCAAGAGATGGTTATGCTAAACTCTAAAGAGTAAGGAAGACTGAATCCCAACATCATGAAGTTCAAAAAAAAAGTAACTTCTGGAAATCTGGTGGTCCCTCAGAGTAAAAACTACTTACACATTGAACAAGTGACCTGCCACTACAATGAAAGAAAATCTAGGTCGGGCATGGTGGCTCACGCCTGTAATCCCAGCACTTTGGGAGGCTGACGTGGGAGGATCACTGAGGTCGGGAGTTCGAGACCAGCCTGACCAACATGGAGAAACCCTATCTCTACTAAAAATACAAAATTAGATGGGCCTGGTGGCGCATGCCTGTAATCCCAGCTACTGGAGAGGCTGAGGCAGGAGAATCGCTTGAACCCGGGAAGCACAGCTTGCAGCACTTCAGCCTGGGCAACAAGAGTGAAACTCCGTCTCAAAAAAAAAAAAGAAAGAAAATCTAATTGAAAACAATCTGCTGGACACCTGTTTCCCTCTTAGAACTCAGAGAAGTTAGGAGCCCCTAACCCATCCAACATACACACTCACAGGCTCCTAGAATTGTGAAAAAGTTTCAAATATAAAGATGATTCTGCACATATAGCTAAAACTGAAAATGGTTTAAAGAGGAAAAAAAGTAAGCCACAGACAAAATATTTCCTTGTATAGTAGGCAAGTTCAAGATTAGGAACTAATGCCCTCACCATACATTTCCCACTTGGTCTCATCTACTCCAAGTAACAAGACCATTCTGTGAAGCCAGATGACTCAAAAAAAACCCCTATCTGAAGCATCTGTCTCTCTCTCCTGAGGAACCTGGATACTGATTAACATGACCCAAATGTACCTTACCATTATCCCCAAAACCTGAGCCTCTTCTTTACTCCCTGTTTTCGTGAAATGTACCAACATCCATGTGCCCCATCAAGACTGACTCTAACCCAGCCCTCTTTTCTACTCCCACTGCCCCTGACTTCACATAAAAGCCCCCACCATCTCAGGCCGAGCCCGAATCAGAAGAAATCATACATGGAACCACAGAACTTGTCTTCCTGGGTCTCTGGCCCAGACTGGCTTGCTCCTAGCCCCTCTTCCTCCCTCCCTCTATCCCGTACTTGGTACTCCTAGTCAGCTCCTGGAAATGGTTTCAGCATTGGTGGGACCTCAGAACTGCCTTTCACTGCAGTCTATGCCACTATCATTTCTTGAACAGCCACTCCCCCTCTTCTTCACCGAGCCTGACTACTGCGACCCCTCCTTCAACACAGCTCTGAGCCATTGCACCCAGAAGCCTTCCATGACCTTCAGGTGCCTCTCCAAAGTACTGCCATGACCTTCCACCTACTTCTTGTAATTGTTTACCGGTACGAGCATCTTGGAGGTAGGGCTGTGTCTTTATCTTTGCTTCCTGAGTACCTAGCACAGCACAGCAGTGCTCAATACACACATGATGAATAAATTAATGGATCCAGCAGGCCCTAATGATAATGAGTCAAATGCTAGCTTAAGAGGAAATGACAGTGCTTCTAAATCATTAATTAGAAGTAATTTTAAGTAGAGTTCTCTGTCTCTGTGGCTGTCTCTATGCCTGAAAGGAAACCGCGGCAGTAAAAGGAACGTCCCCTCACGAGGGTTCACTGGCCCTCCAACAGCTGACTCAGATCGACAAGCTAAAACCTAAAATAATTCAAGCTCATGACTGCACATAACTATTATCAATGAATCAATGATCAGCGAGTTACAAGAAACCACATCATTCGGGGAATGAGAAATTGGGAGGTGCAACTTAATAATGGAGAAGAAATGAAAGTCAGCAGCCAATACAGGGTGAGCAGCCACAACAAACATGAATAACTCGAACACCAAGGCCACAACGAATCAGAAAAAAACTGCAAACCGAATAAGGCAAAAAAAAAAAAAAAGGCTCAGAAACCTACACTACCACTCAATACCGGTCAAAGCATTTATCCTCAGTCCTACCACAGGCATTATTTCCAAGCATTACAAAACAAGAACTTCTGTCTTACTGCCCAAGAAACTGAGTTGCTGGTTGAACTGTTGTGTCCCGAGAAACAGTCATCTCTCTCAGCTTAATGAAGAAAGATGAAGGCACACAAACTGCATTCACTCACACAATTCAAAAAAAAAAGAGTTTAGAAAGTCAATTTAGACTATCTCCACTGCCACACTGCCCCTACCAACACCAAAAACAAAAAAACCAAAAAAAGCAGCTGGGCGCGGTGGCTCACGCCTGTAATCACAGCACTTTGGGAGGCCAAGGCGGGCTGGTCACAAGGTCAGGAGATCGAGACCAGCCTGGCCAACATGATGAAACCCCGTCTCTACTAAAGATACAAAAATTAGCCGGGCATAGTGGCATGTGTCTGTAGTCCCAGCTACTCTGGAGGCTGAGGCAGGAGAATCACTTGAACCCGGGAGGTAGAGGTTGCAGTGAGCCGAGATCACGCCACTGCACTCCAGCCTGAGCGACAGAACAAGACTCTGTCTCAGAAAAAAAACAAACAAACAAAAAAGCACATTCATGAGATTTTTTTAAAAGAATTTGTATCAACTCCCAACATCCTTTAGTAATCAATTCCAATGTTGAACCATGATTAATAATGAACTGTTTTTCATATAGTTTAAACATATAGAGAGAAAGGACAAAGTCACCTAAATCTTGTCTTAGAGGGTAGAACATTTTTTTGAAACTGTAAACCAAATCTCAGTGATTTGATGCCAGGACGTGGAAGTCATCTGACTTCACCACCCACTGAGATGAGCAGGTCTTTTGCTAAACACTGAAAAAATGAAAATGCAAAAAATGGAGAGGCCATTTCTTTTACAGCCCCAGTCCTGCAGGGTTCACCAATATGAAAATCAGCAGATTTCCAAGAGCACCATCCCGCACTGATTCTGTCACCTAAAAATTCCCCTAAATCAAACTTGAGTTTACGATGAAAATCTTCCACCATAGATCACTATGAAGCAAGCTCTTTTCTGTACCTAGAATCAGCACACATGACTGGACCCCAGATCTCTGTACTAGATGTCTGACCCCAAGAGGTCAAATCTCACCCAAGGAGTACATGTACAGATAGAAAATCTAACACAACGCAATCTCAACTAAAGGAAGCAGTTCTAAGAGTTTTTTTGTAAAGATCAAGCGTTAGGCTCAATTAAGAAAACTATCTGCAGCCAAGCACGGTGGCTGACGCCTGTAATCCCAGCACTTTGGGAGGCCGAGGATGGCGGATCACCTGAGGTTGGGAATTCGAGACCAGCCTGACCAACATGGAGAAATCCTGTCTCTACTAAAAATACAAAATTAGCCGGGCGTGGTAGCTCATGTCCGTAATCCCAGCTACTCGGGAAGCTGAGGCAGGAGAATCGCTTGCACCTGGGAGGCGGAAGTTGCGGTGAGCCAAGATCACGCCATAGTACTCCAGTTTAGGCAACAAAAGTGAAACTCCGTCTCCAAAAAAAAAAAAGAAAGAAAGAAAAGAAAACTATTTGCACACAAGAGAATTATTTATCACCCTTTTTTTAATATTAGCAAGCCTCGGGTCAGCATGTTCTTGGCAAATGTTTATTCTAAAAGACCACTGCCTGAACAAATTGCTCCAAAGCCTACTTCATCATTTACATAACTTCAGTACCTTTCCAGAACAGAGGCCCTTTGAAATGTGTAAAAAGTGTTTCGAGGGGCTCCTCTTCCCATGCCTGAGTGTTACTAAGGATTGCTTCACAGCTCTCTCTGGCAGGATGTGAGAAACGCTGTATACACAAAATCCCAGCAAGGCTGATTCACTCACGCCAAGTCACCTCACAGCCAGGATTACTTAAGGAAAAGACCCCTCTGAAGTCTCCGACACTCACATCCTGGGGCCGAAACCATGATATAAGCAGCCTCTGGAGCTTGACCGAAGCTCCTGAATGCACACACTGTCCCCCTTTTAACGTGTAAGTGCACGGTGGCCGGGGCTCGCCAACAAGCACGGTGTAGAGCGGGAGCAAGAACTGGCCGGGCTGCGCAGGAGGCCCGCCGGCTGAACAATGGCGCGCCAGTCGCCCACCCTCCCTTAAGAAGGCCCAGTGAAGCAGCACATAGGTCAGGCGCTGAGCCCCCGGGAGGCAGAAATGGGCCCAGGAACAGGGGAGAGACTTGCTGCTGATGCCCAGTAGGCTGGGCCTGGGAGTTTGAGCGCCGGGGGGCCGGGCCGCAGCCGCGAGGGCTGCACTCTCAGCCTGGCCGCCCCTCTCACCTCCTGCGCTGGCGGTCCCGGTTCCTGCCGAGGCGGTCGGACAGGCGTCCCAGGAGCGCGGCCAGCCCTGGGCGGCCGGGCAGGAGGCCCAGTAGTCGCCTCCAGAACACGGGTCCCGCCGCCGCTGCCGCCGCCACCGCCATGGAGATTCACCGCTTCCGCTTCCGCTCCCGGCGCGCACGAACTTTATTGACAAAGGCGAGCGCAGACACGGTGCAGGCGCGCAGGCGCTGGAGCCCTGGCCCGGGGAAGGAGGCCCTGCACCGCCCCCAAGCCTCAGTTTCCCCTCTGGGGGACAGGCGAGGAATAGGGGTCGCGCCACAGGTGGGGGCGGAAGTCTGCCCGTTAAACCCGCAAGGGCGCCAGGCGGCCTGCATTCCTGCATTCTCTTGTCACAGGTAGCGGAGGAAAGGATGCGGCGCAGGGGCTCTAAAAGCAGCGTCACATTTGGCTCCAACTCACCAGCTGTCAGGGGATCCTCCCAAAGTGCTGGGACCACCAAAGTGCGTGTGTCACCGTGCCCGGTTAATTTTTTAATTTTTTGTAGAGATGGGGTCTCACTGTGTTGCCGAAGCTGGTCTCCAACTCCTGGGCTCAAGCGATCCTCCCGCCTCAGCCTACCATAGTCTTGCCAAGCCTGGCCACTGGCTGTCAAAAGCGATCCTCCCGCCTCAGCCTCCCAAAGTCTTGCCAAGCCTGGCCACTGGCTGTCAAAATTGACTCCTTGGCGCACAGTGGCTCACGCCTGTAATCCCTGCACTTTGGGAGGCAGAGGCAGGTGGATCACATGAGGTCAAGAGTTCGAGACCAGCCTGGCCAATGTGATGAAACCCCCGTCTCTACTAAAACTACAAAAAATTAGCTGAGCATGGTGGCGTGCGCCTGTAATCCCAGCTACTCAGGAGGCTGAGGCAGGAGAATCGCTTGAACCGGGGAGGCGGAGGTTGCAGTGAGCCAAGATGCCACTACTGCACTCCAGCCTGGACAACATAGCGAGACTCCATCTCAAAAAAAAAAAAAAATTGACTCCTCATTGAAAAGTGGGGGGAATTACTGTTTGAGGATCTAACTGATAGGGTGTTCTTTAGACTTGTACAACACCCCTAAGGTGTTAAACTTGAACAAAGTCTGTTCTTGTATGAAGTCTTGTAACCTGGTTAACGCTGACTCACTAAGGTGCACAGAACCATGGAAAATCCCCACCAGACTGAGGGAAGAATCATCTTTCACCCTGTTAGTCCCAGAGGCTGCAGCTCCATGGCACAGAACAGTCTCAGCAAATCTGTGTGAGATGAACAGCGTCTTCCACCCTCCTGATGTGCCCAAGTACACAGATATCACTGGCCCCAGCAACACACAGTTCTATGCCCAAAAGGCTGAAGGAGCACATCCTCATACACCAAGAACACTGTTTTTTTGGTTTTTGGTTTTTGTTTTTTGTTTTGAGACAGGGTTTCACTCTTGTCACCCAGGCTGGAGTACAATGGTGCGATCTTGGCTCACTGCAACCTCTGCCTCCTGAGATCAAGAAATTTCTCCTGCCTCAGCCTCCGGGATTATAGGCGTGCGCCACCACGCCTGGCTAATTTTTGTATTCTTAGTAGAGACTGGGTTTCACCATGTTGGCCAGGCTGGTCTCAAACTCCTGACCTCAAGTGATCCACCCACCTCGGCCTTCCAAAGTGCTGGGATTACAGGCGTGAGCCACCGCGCCTGGCCCAAGAACATTTTTTGAAGCTAATTTTAAAATGGAGAACTTCGTGGCATTCTGAAAGGCAGGAGAGGTGATCTCTGATCTGTAATATGCAAAGCTCCCTGGCTGGCCCACCATAGGCTGGGACCCAGAAACTGGAAAAGCTGTAGGACACAATCATAGTCTACTGTGTTGTGAGGTTAAAATGATATGGACACGTGGGCTGGGCGCAGTGGCTCACGCCTGTAATCCCAGCATTTTGGGAGGCCAAGGCGGGCGGATCATCTGAGGTCAGGAGTTCGAGACCAGCCTGACCAACAAGGAGAAACCCCATTTCTAGTAAAAATACAAAATTAGCTGGGTGTGGTGGTGCGTGCCTGGTGATCCCAGCTACTCAGGAAGGCTGAGGCAGGAGAATCGCTTGAGCCCGGAGGCGGAGGTTGCAGTGAGTCGAGATCGTGCCACTGCACTCCAGCCTGGGCAACAAGAGCGAAATTCAGTCTAAAAAAAAAAAAAGATATGGACACACTGAAAAAAACACTCCAAAGTCCACTTCCACAGATTATGCAGGGAAATCAACTACACATTCCCACAAGAATGTTCATCTCAGCCTTGTTCATGATATCAAGTGTGGAAGCAAATCTTGAGGGGTAGGGGGCTTGGTTAAATAATGATACATCAGTATGTTAGAAGACCGCACATTCTTTAAAATAACATGTTCTGGAAGAATATTTAATGACATTCAGTGTAAAAGCCAAATTACCAAGGAGTAGTGTAGAGACCATGTCATTTTATTAAAGGTGAGAGAGAGAGAAAGAGGAAATGTGTGTATGTATACAGAAAGACTGAAAGGAAATACCCCCAAAAGTAAGCGTTAGTTGTTTGGTGCCATTAAGGAGTTTCCAAATTGTTGACAATCAACAAGTATTTCAGATTGGCTTTGAGTTGCCTTTTGCGTTTAGATAGCTTTACTAATACTACATGGAATTTGATTCAACCCTTCCAAGTTAGAAATGGTGAATCATCAAATTTCCTAACTTCCAGTAACTAGAATGAGGCCATCCATTACATGGTTCCACTTTTGCACTGTTCCTGGCCCACAGTTGTTGCAGAGTAAACACTTGCTGTATGGCTACACCGTCATGCTCAGCGGTGAGCGCCGCATGGGCCCTGGGAGCCTAGTTTTCATCCTGGAAAGAGCTGGCAGCTTTTCTACATGGGTGCTTTGCTGTGCGAGGTACTGAAACAAACAACCATGCTACAGGCTCACTGGGAATTCCCAATCTTAAATAACTGCTAGTGACAGACAGCAATATTGATAGCATGGTAAGTCAAACTAATAAGTATTTACACTAAGGATAAACATCAAGGAATAACCCAGTCCCTTCTGAAACCACACACCGAGAGCCTCTGGCCTTCATGGCTAGTTTAAAACAGACAGAGCTATCACCAGAGTGAGGCAACCACAGCTTTGCCCCAGGACACATACATTTCAAGGTTGCAAAAATGTTAAATAATGGTTTTCAGAGATTGTGCAATTTTTAAATGATTCCATTTACAGGATGACAGCACGTATGCATTCTTCCTGTCAGGAGGTGTCCTCTGGGCTAGTTACCGAAAACAAGTAGGGGAGATAAGACCCTCCCAGCCAACAAAGGTGACCCCGAGAGCCTGCCTGGGAGCACTCAGGGTGTCCCAAAGCTGCTTGACCGGCTCACAATCTGGGTCCGACACTACTGGATTCCCATCTCAATGACTGCAGGCGAAAAGACATCTGTCTTAGTCCCCCTCACCCTCCTGCCCTCACCCACTTGCCTTCTCGTTAGTCCCGCTCACTCCTTCCCAGACAGGAGGTGCCAGGGTTAGAAAGACAGGGTCGACGGGATTGACGGCAGATCCCATGCCTTCCCAAACGGAAAAGGAAACCCATTCATTGGAAGGAGAGTTGACGTCAAGGAGTGGTGGGCTGCTACCCCTGAGAGTGCGGCTGCTCTCCCAGGCAGGAAACACCAGGAAATCCTGAGCCAACAGCCCATGCCTCACTGCCTGTGATTCACTCCCTGAACCGAAAATCACAGTAACACAAGAGGAAGGCCCCTCCTCTTCTAGCTTGCTTGCGGAGAGAGGGTCTCTCCCAAACACAGGGCTGTTAGCAAATTCCAAAGGGAGGAAGTGTCTGTCCGGCCCACCTTCTGCCTCCAGCGATGAGAAACGGCCCCCGGGGGCTGATCAGCTGTTTGTGAGGAGCCTGTTCTTTGTTAAAAGGAATGCAGCCTGCCCGCTGGAGATGGGATGAAACCGTAACTGCCCCGTGGGTTCACCTTGCCTGCCGCCCAGACAGAACTGATTTATCAAGACAGGTGCATTGCAATGGAGAAAGAATGATTCACGCAGAGCCGGCTGCACGGGAGACCAGAGTTTTGTTATTACTCAAATCGGTCTCCCCAAGCATTCAGGGATCAGAGTTTTTAAAGATAATTTGGCAGGTAGGGAAGCTTGGGAAGTGGGGAGTGCTGACTGGTCAGATTGGAGATGGACTCTTAGAAGGTTGAAGTGAGGTTTTTTTTGCTGTCTTCTATTCCTAGGTGGGATGGCAGAACTGGTTGAGCCAGATAACCAGTCTGGGTGGTGTCAGCTGATCCATGAGTGCCGGGTCTGCAAAATATCTCAAGCACTGATCTGCGGTTTTACGATAGTGATGTTATCCCCAGGAGTAATTTGGGGAGGTTCAGATTCTTGGAGCCAGAGGTTGCAAGACCCTAAACTGTAATTTCTAATCTTGTAGCTAATTTGTTAGTCCTGCAAAGGCAGACTAGACCCCAGGCAAGAAGGGAGTCTTTTCGGGAAAGGGCTGTTACCAATTTTGTTTCAGAGTCCAACTACGCACTGAATTCTTTCCCGAAGTTAGTTCGGCCTACGGCCTACGCCCACGAATGAACAAGGACAGCTTAAAGGTTAGAAGCAAGATGGAGGGCGGGCGTGGTGGCTCATACCTGTAATCCCAGCACTTTGGGAGGCTGAGGTGGTTGGATCACGAGGTCAGGAGATCGAGACCATCCTGGCTAACATGGTGAAACCCCGTCTCTACTAAAAATACAGAAAAATTAGCCATGCACGGTGGCACATGCCTGTAGTCCCAGCTACCCAGGAGGCTGAGGCAGGAGAATCGCTTGAACCTGGGAAGTGGAGGTTGGAGTGAGCTGAGATCACGCCACTGCACTCCAGCCTGGGCAACAGAGCTAGACTCTATCTCAAAAAAACAAAAGAAGATGGAGTCGATTAGGTCTGATTTCCTTTACTGTCATAATTTCCTCAGTTACAATTTTGGGAAGACGGTTTCAAAGCCTACCTGGGAGTGGCTGCCTACCTCCCTCTCCGTCTATTCTTCCCCTTGGTCATACGTCCAGCCTCACCGGCCTGGCCTTCTCTCAAGCCCGCGTCCTCCTCAGCATCTTTTTTGTTGTTGTTGAGATAAAGTTTTGCCCTTGTCACCCAGGCTGGAGTGCAGTGGCGCGACCTCGGCTCACTGCAACCTCTGCCTCTCGGGTTCAAGCGATTCTCCTGCCTCAGCCTCCCGAGTAGTTGGGATTACAGGTGCCTGCCACCACCCCCAGCCTTTTTTTTTTTTTTTTTTTT
>NC_045449.1:72106533-72131753 GCF_002776525.5 Piliocolobus tephrosceles | reverse complement strand
CCGTCAAAAAAAAAAAAAAAAAAGAGAAAGGGGGAGAGAAAGGAAGAGGCCCCCCCCCCGCCCACCTTGCCTCTAGACACCAATGCCGGACCTGAAGCTCTAGAAGGGAGGGAAGCTGATTGATTTCCCCACCATGTATCCCCAGGTGTGGCAGGCTAGCTCACAGGCAGAAGACGCACAGCCAAAGGCAGGCCCTGGGCAGTACAGCCCCGGCTGCCTCCTTGTGCTGTAGAGTGCCCAGCAGTGTTCAAGACAGGGAGACCTTGGGTTTGGCATTTAGCAACGCTGTGGTCTGAGGCCGGCATCCTGACCCATCTAGCTGCAGATGCAGCCACCAACAATGGCAACCTCAGCATCCGCCCCCGGGCTGGCAAGCCTGTGTTCACCAAGCCATGCCACGGCTTCCCGCGACCACCCCGTGGCGCCAGGGTTCCTTCCCATCCATGAGATTTGGGGAAGGGTTCAGCATCTGTCACACACCATGAGTAAGTGGAGCCCTACAGGCGGCTGAAACCACTGTGTACTTCCCCTCCATCATGAATGAATATCTTTATTATCTTTATGACCAAGCACCTTTGCCTGGAAATGGGATTGTGACTTCGCAGAAATTCTGCAAAGGGAGAGATTAGGAAAAGGCGAGAGTCTCCTAAATCCCTTAGACGGGAAATCAGGAGGGCAGAGCAGAGGGGCCCGATCTCCCCTTGACCCCCCCAGCGGAGGGAATATAAGAGCAAGCAAGCCTGCGTCCCAGCTCTGGCTTCTCTCTGCTGGGGTCCCTGCCTGGAAACGGCTCTGGAGTGTGCCCTGTAGAGGCCCAGGTGTCTCTGCCCACATTTCCAGAAACGTTTTTGTCTTCATTCCCTTTGTCTTCAGATTAACAGGCCTCGTAATCTCATGGATGGGGCTTCCTAGCACTCACACCCTCTACCCCGTCTGTATACTCTTTACCCCTCCTGAGCCCTGCAGGGAAAACCAAAAACTACTCTAGAAGAAAGCAGGTTGTGGTCTCTGAAAACAAGGGAAAGAAGAAGTCAACATCATCCTTGACTTAAAGATTCTTTCTACGTACCAGATTCCAGTCTTAAAAAGAAAAAAAATCAAATATAGTCTGTTTCCCCAACATCCTCACTGGAGATCTAGTCAGAACATTTTGGTTAATGCAAAAAGAGCTACCTGGAAGTGTAGAGTGTCTGCCTTTTTTTTTTTTTTTTTTTTTTTTGAGACAGGGTCTCACTCTGTCTTCCAGGCTGGAATGCCACGGCACAATCACAGCTCACCGCAGGCTCTACCTGCTGGGCTCAAGGGATCCTCCCACCTCAGCCTCCCAAGTAGCTGGGACCACAGGCGTGCACCACCACGTCCAGCTAATTTTTAAATTTTTTTGTAGAGATGGAGTCTCCATTATGTCGCCCAAGTTGGTCTCAAACTCCTGAGCTCAAGCAGTCCTCCCACCTCGGCCTCCCAAAGTGCTGGGATTACTGGCACATGCCACGGTGCCCAGCCTATCTGCCAACTTATCTGCCAAATTTTAAAGGAAACGTAGAAATCAGCCAAGGTATGGAAGGTAGTTCCCTCCCTGTCCCCAGACAGGGAAGCAAATGTACAGAAACCCAGGACTGAGGACGGTAGTACCTCCTGGACAGCTTGGAGCTCCATGGAGCTGGGGCATGAGGCCCCAGCCGCTGAGGCAGTGGCGGCCGATGAAACTGACACAGAGCAGCGTGGGACGCACACTGCACCGAGGAGTCTGGATTCATCCAGAAAGCGATGGGAAACCATGGGAGAGATTAGAATGCCAAAGGAAAGGCCAGGCACGGTGGCTCACGCCTGCAATCCCAACACTTTGGGAGGCCAAGGCGGGAGGATCACCTGAGGTCAGCAGTTTGAGACCAGCCTGGCCAACATAGCAAAACCTTGTCTCTACTAAAAATACAAAAAAATTAGCCAGGTATGGTGGCACACGCCTGTAATTCCAGGTACTCCGGAGGCTGAGGCAAGAGAATCACTTGAACCCGGGAGGCAGAGGTTGCAGTGAGCCCAGATGGCACCACTGCACTCCAGCCCGAGTGATAGAGTGGGACTCTGTCTCAAAAAAAAAAAAAAGAAGCTTGGTGTCCAGCCGACCTGTTTCAAGACAAGCAGCTTTTTGGAATGTATCTTCCATGGGAGCTGTACGGTTCCCCAAAACAAGGCAGCTTACATCCATAGCCAACCATATGAACCCAAGCTGCAGCAGCTCAGCTCACTCCTCCCTCTCCTCGAAGCCTCCCCAGTGCTTTCAAAGTCGTGACAGTTAACATGCATTGAGCACGTCCTATGTGCAAGGCACCACTCTAAGCATTTTGCAGGTGGGAGCTTCAGACAACTCAATGAGGTAGGTACTACTCTCCAACCATTTCATAAACCAGGAAACCAAGGCACAGCTGGCAAGGCAGATTGCCTAAAGTCACACAACTACTGGGTGACAGAGCCCGAACAACAGTTCGATCTCCTGAGTCAGTAGGCAGGGAGCCCCGTACCTCCCACCATACTCATCACCTAGGGGCCCCCTGTCGATTGCCTCAGCCATCTCCCCCTGCAGGATTCACCCAGCACTTCTGTCTTCCAGCCCTTTGCCCTGTGCCTGGCAAAAGCAGGCTCTCAGTAAGGGTTTATGGAATGGATGAATGAACTTGACCTGTGTCAGAGCATTGTAATTTACAAAGCACTTTCTCATCCATTACCTCAAGGGCTATTCCTTGAGTCTTCCTTGTCTTCCACTGGGCTCTGCCCAGAAGTGTATGGTCATGCAGCCACGTAACACTGAATGGATGAGAAAAAGAATGAAGTGATTACAGAGAGAAGGAGAATCCATTTCATTACCCTGCAAGCATTGTGAGGGCAAAGACCAGGTCCTACTTATCATTATAGATCAACGCCCAGCCCAGTGCCTGGTGCATGGAGCTCAATATTTGTGAAATGCGTTGAATAAACCAGCTTCCTCCTCTGCTCTCCTAATAGTCTGGAGGGAGAGTTGAACTGGGTTACTTCTATTTCTATCATGCTTTGATGTGCAGAATCTTTTTTATGTTTTTAAATTTCAGATCTCTTATGGGAAAGGTTCTTTTTCTTCCCTTTTTTTTTTTTTTTTTTTTTTTGAGACAGAGCTCTGCCGCCAGGCTGGAGTGCAATGGTGCAATGTTGGCTCACAGCAACCTCTGACTCCCCTGTTCAAGCGATTCTCCTGCCTCAGTCTCTCAAATAGCTGGGATTACAAGCATGCGCCACCATACCCAGCTAATTTTTGTATTTTTAGTAGAGATGAAGTTTTACCATGTTGGCCAGGATGGTCTTGATCTCCTGACCTCGTGATCCACCCGCCTCAGCCTCCCAAAGTGCTGGGATTACAGGCATGAGCCATGGCGCCCGGCCCTTTTTTTTTTATTTTTTTTTTTTTTTAAATAGGGTCTCACTCTGTTGCCCAGACTAAAGTGCAGTGGCACGATCATGGCTCACTTCAGCCTCGACCTCCCTGACTAAAACAATCCTTCCATCTCAGCCTCCCAAGTAGCTGGGACTACGGCACAGGCCACCGCTCCTGGCTGATTTTTTTTTCTATTTTTTGCAGAGATGTGGGTGCTCACTTTGCTGCCCAGGCTGGTCTTGGATGCCTATGTTCAAGTGATCCTCTGGCCTCAGCCTGCCAAAGGGAACGAAAAGGTTCTGGCTCCAATTTTACAGATGGCAAAACAGAATCCCAGATAAACTGTGTGTCTTGTCCAAATCTCATTGAGTCCCCAGCACATGCTGGAGAGAGGTGATGGCACGGACTGAGGATACTGTAGCAAAGGCAGTGCGCAACTATCATTTCCAGGACCCGCGAAAGGACCAGCTCTAGGTTCTGGAATCCCAAGCTCCCAGTCCCTGGCGGGAGTCTCTTCCTTCCCTTTCAGCGCCTCACTATCCTGGTATCTGGTAAGAGCACAAGGCCCCAGGCCCACAGCCTCTGCATCCCGAGAGGTGAGGATCTAACTGCCACTAAGGCAGCTCTCGGGTGTCTCCAGCACCACACAGCCCATGTGGGGACAAGATGACAAAACTTGCCATCCTTCATAAGGCTGGCCCCAGGTCTCCAAGCCCAAACTATCTACATCAGTGCCGACGTGACCAATAGCAAACCAATCTTTCACCTCCATCACCTCCTCTCCTGCCCTCTACCCCCTCCCCGCCAGTCCTCCCCCCACCCCAAGAGAGGCAGGGAGGCACATCCCAGGGGGTGGGGGCACATCCCGGGGGTGTGGGCCATCCGGCAGTAGGCTGAACCCCTGAAAACTGCTTTCCGGAAATTTTCTCCTGCTAGAATTTTATTCCCAGGTCTGACCCCAGCCTGGGGTGTGAATTCCCCGTTCTCGGCCACCTTTCCAGCTCCGGAGACAGCCATTCCCGCAGACCCCTGACGGGCCTATTCCAGGGCCTGGGGCGCGCAGCACCAAACTGCACTCCCCTAGGAGACCCCAGGGCGCCCTCTGGCGGACGCGGGCCGTAGGTTGGGGCCATCGTTCCCCCTCGAGCTCTCCAGCCCCGCCGGGAGCACCTGGCCCAATCCACATTGGACCAAGTCGGTTTGCAGACCCCAGTGCATGAAAGCGTTTTTATTTGGGAGGGGAGGGGGGCTCCACACTCGCGTCAGGGTTGGCAAAGAACCTGGCAGTGGGCCAAGGCTGGGTAGCTGCCACGCAGGGGCGTCCCCTGCAACCCTGGGTCTCCCCTCTGGGACCTGCTGGCAGGTGACTGTCGCACGTCTCCAACCTCCGGCTCCCGGGTCTGCCCCCAGCCCCGTGGCCTGGCTGTGGGGTAAACCCACTTCCCTTTTGACTGGCCTGGGCCGCCTGGACCCGCAATCGGGCACTCGGGGAGGCCCGGGTGGCAGCGAGGGGGTGCCCCCGCAGGGTCCAAGAAAAGGGGAAGGGGAACCGGGAGGCTCTCCCGGTCGGCCTCCTAGAACTGCCCGCGCTCCCGAAGCGGCGCCCCCGCCTCTGCCAGAAATTGGCCTTCTTAGAAGGGAGGGGGGTGGGGGGAAAGTGTGAATGAGAAGTTGGGGGCGGAGCGCGGCGGGGAGGGGCCGCTGCCAGGAACGCGCCGCCGGGGCTGGCGCCGCGCCCACCGGCCGCCTCGGCCGCCTCTCGTCGCGCTTTGTCTCCGCGCGCGTCCCTCCCGGTCCCTGCCCCTGCTCGCGGCCCGCCCTCGGCGCCCGCGGCCCCTCCCTCACCCTCCGCGCTCAGCCTTTCTCTGCTGCGAGTAGTGACTAAACATTACAAGAAGGCCGGCCGCGCAGTTCCAGGAATCGGGGGGCGGGGCGCGGCGGCCGCCTATATACCCGCGAGCGCGGCCTCCGCGGCGGCTCCGACTTGGACTCCCTGCGCCGCTCCGCCGCTCCGGCTCCGTACGCAGCCAGCCGCCCGCCGCCTGCCCGGCCCAGCTCCCGCTGCGGCCCCTTGCCGCGGCCCCTCGCCTGGTCCCCTCCGGGTTGGTCCGGGGGTGCGCAGGGGGCAGGGCGGGCGCCCAGGGGAAGCTCGAGGGACGCGCGCGCGAAGGCTCCTTTGTGGACTTCACGGCCGCCAACATCTGGGCGCAGCGCGGGCCACCGCTGGCCGCCTCGCCGCCGCCTCGCCTTGGGGACCCGAGGGGGCTCAGCCCCAAGGACGGAGACTTCGATTCGGGACCAGGTAGGAAGGAGGAGCGCCGCGTGGGGAGGGGTCTCGCTCAGTCCCGGGAGCCTTTCCCGGTTTCCCCTCCCCTTCCCGGGTCATTCCCGGCAGGGAGGGGACGGGGTAGGGGCAGAGCGGATGAAAGCCGGAGATTCCAGGTTCCCGGAATACTCGGGCTGGGGACTTCGGGCTTCTCCTGTCCCCTCCCTATCCCCGTGCCTCGGGTTTCTCCCTCCGTCCACACCGCCTGGGGCCACTGGACTGAGCGGCGCCCAGACAGTCCCGGGGGCCCTTCTCCTGCTCCCCACCCGGCCACACTCCTGGAGACCCAACTTACGTGCGCGAGTTTCCCACGCTGCACCCTTGCAGTGCGCGCTGGGGAAGGGGCTGCCCGGGGCCACCCTGCCGGCAGGGGCGGGAGCCTTGCGGGCTCCGTGAGGCCCCTGGATCGGAGCGCGGGCCCAGGCGAGGGCCCCGGGGTATTGGGTACCCCAGTAGTTCGGCGGAGGCAGGGGAGCCGGGGCGGGCCGGGCGCGCTGGAGGGTTTCGGGCACTCACGCGCTCGCGCCTTCCTCTCCGCAGCCCCCCGGGATGCAGTAGCGGCCGCTGTGCGGAGGCCGCGAAGCAGCTGCAGCCGCCGCCGCGCAGATCCACGCTGGCTCCGTGCGCCATGGTCACCCACAGCAAGTTTCCCGCCGCCGGGATGAGCCGCCCCCTGGACACCAGCCTGCGCCTCAAGACCTTCAGCTCCAAGAGCGAGTACCAGCTGGTGGTGAACGCAGTGCGCAAGCTGCAGGAGAGCGGCTTCTACTGGAGCGCAGTGACCGGCGGCGAGGCGAACCTGCTACTCAGCGCCGAGCCCGCCGGCACCTTTCTGATTCGCGACAGCTCGGACCAGCGCCACTTTTTCACGCTCAGCGTCAAGACCCAGTCTGGGACCAAGAACCTGCGCATCCAGTGTGAGGGGGGTAGCTTTTCTCTGCAGAGCGATCCCCGGAGCACGCAGCCCGTGCCCCGCTTCGACTGCGTGCTCAAGCTGGTGCACCACTACATGCCGCCCCCTGGAGCCCCCTCCTTCCCCTCGCCACCTACTGAACCCTCCTCCGAGGTGCCCGAGCAGCCGTCTGCCCAGCCACTCCCTGGAAGTCCCCCCAGAAGAGCCTATTACATCTACTCCGGGGGCGAGAAGATCCCCCTGGTGTTGAGCCGGCCCCTCTCCTCCAACGTGGCCACTCTTCAGCATCTCTGTCGGAAGACCGTCAACGGCCACCTGGACTCCTATGAGAAAGTCACCCAGCTGCCGGGGCCCATTCGGGAGTTCCTGGACCAGTACGATGCCCCGCTTTAAGGGGCAAAGGGCGCAAAGGGCATGGGTCGGGAGAGGGGCCTGCGTCCCCTCTCCTCCATGGCACATGGCACAAGCACAAGAAGCCAGCCAGGAGAGAGTCCTGTAGCTCTGGGGGGAAAGAGGGTGGACAGGCCCCTCCCTCTGCCCCCCCTCCCCCCCGCAGAATGTGGCAGGCGGACCTGGAATATGTTGGAGGGAAGGGGGAGTACCACCTGAGTCTCCAGCTTCTCCGGAGGAGCCAGCTGGCCTGGTGGGACGATAGTAACCACAAGTGGATTCTCCTCCAATTCCTCAACTTCCCCTCTGCCCCCAAACGGGACACTTGGGGAATGCTGAACTAATGAGAACTGCCAGGGAATCTTCAAACTTTCCAACGGAACTTGTTTGCTCTTTGATTTGGTTTAAACGTGAGCTGGTTGTGGAGCCTGGGAAAGGTGGAAGAGAGAGAGGCCCTGAGGGCCCCGGGGCTGTGGGCTGGCTGAGGAAATGGTCACACCCCCCGCCAACCCCAGGTGAGGATCCTGGTGGCATGCTCCTCTCCCTGGCTCCGGGGAGAAGGGCTTGGGGTGACCAGAAGGGAACCATCCTGGTGCCCCACAGCCTCTCCTCTGGGACAGCCACCAAAAACACAGGTTCCAAAGTCTGCCTGGTGCCTGAGAGCCCAGGGCCCTTCCTCCGTTTTAAGGGGGAAGCAACATTTGGAGGGGATGGATGGGCTGGTCAGCTGGTCTTCTTTTCCTACTCATATAAACCTTCTCGTACCTGGGTGGATGGAGTGGGAGGATGCAGGAGATGGGACATCTTTCACCCCAGGCTCCTGGTAGAGACGACAGGGGATTCTGCTCTGTGCCTCCTGACTATGTCTGGCTAAGAGATTTGCCTTAAATGCTCCCTGTCCCATGGAGAGGGACCCAGCATAGGAAAGCCACATACTCAGCCTGGATGTGTGGAGAGGCTGAGGGACTCGCGGGAGGGCACCCAGCCAGCCCACAGCCAGGGAAGTGGGGAGGGGACAGAAACCCATGCCTCCCAGCTGAGCACTGGGAATGTTAGCCCAGTAAGTATTGGCCAGTCAGGCGCCTCGTGGTCAGAGCAGAGCCACCAGGTCCCACTGCCCCCAGCCCTGCACAGCCCTCCCTCCTGCCTAGGTTGGGGAGGCTAGAGGTCATGGGAGAGGCTGGACTGCTGCCACCCCGGGTGCTCCCGCTCTGCCATAGCACTGATCAGTGACAACTTACAGGAATGTAGCAGCGATGGAATTACCTGGAACAGGTTTTTTGTTGTTGTTTTTGTTTTGTTTTTTTTGTTGGGGGGGCAACTAAACAAACACAAAGTATTCTGTGTCAGGTATTGGGCTGGACAGGGCAGTTGTGTGTTGGGGTGGTTTTTTTCCCTATTTTTTTGTTCGTTTCTTGTTTTTTAATAATGTTTACAATCTGCCTCAATCACTCTGTCTTTTATAAAGATTCCACCTCCAGTCCTCTCTCCTCCCCCCTACTCAGGCCCTTGAGGCTATTAGGAGATGCTTGAAGAACTCAACAAAATCCCAATCCAAGTCAAACTTTGCACATATTTATATTTATATTCAGAAAAGAAACATTTCAGTAATTTATAATAAAGAGCACTATTTTTTAATGAAAAACATGACTTGAGCCTTTTCTCCACCCCGCCCCCCGTGCTTGCTTTCTCTTTCACCCCCACCCACACTGCATCGGAGAAGAGGAAGAGAGCTGCAGAGTGTGGTGGCTCTGCCCCCTCGCTGGAATCGAATACGTCTCAACCTTTCTCAGCCTTACGTCAGCACGCCTGCCCCGTGTGTCACTGACAAGCTAAGGCAGCCACCTAGACTGTTACCGAGAGGGGTAATTCCTGCAAGTCTGATTCAGATCTGACCAGAATATGCAAAGCAAGTTCGAAGGAAGCGCTTCAAAGGGCTTGCAGGGAGCAAGCTGAGCTGTGGTCAAAGCTTTTAGAGGCTCCAGGCTATTAGAGGCGCTTGGGTTCCTTGGCAGGGAGTCGTTCCGAGAAAGCCCAGACAGGGGGGTCCTGGTGGTGACCTATGACCTCAGTCAAGCCAGGTTCACTGGAAGTGGGAGGAGGGGTGGTCCTGAGGCAAATCTTGCATGCAGGTGGAGCCCCACCACCCCCCACAGGACCCCAGGCATTTCAGGGGCTTCCTGGCCACTCCTCCCCATGCCTGCTTCCCTTCCTCATTCCTAGGGTCCCCAACCTGAGCAGCAGACAGGATCACCCTCCTCCCAAAAAGCACCCATCTATTAATCTCTATATTTTTTTGAAACAGGGTTTACTATGTTGCCCAGGCTGGTCTCCAACTCCTGGGCTCAAGGGATCCTCCCCTCAGCCCATCTATTTTTAGTCACTCTCATTTAAACGCTAAGGGGCACTTAGAGGTTACCTGGATTAATATCCCCCCTGCTCCCACAAGGCAGGCGTTCTCATCCCCACGTTCTCAGACACGGCCATGTGCCCCATGTGAGCCAGGACTTGGACTGGTCACTTCTGGTGCCTAGATTGGTGCTCAGTAAATATTTGTCAACTAAGTAGGGGTAGCAACTCAGGTTCAGGAAGGTTAAGCAACCTGGCCAAGGGCACACCACTTGGGAATATGGGGAAAACAGGATTGGAACCCAGGAGCATTTGATTTCCAAAGCCCGTGCCTCTCTGCTGCTCTGCCTTTCTATACACTCAGCATATACCTGCCCTCAGGGTGAGTTCCTCCTTAGAAACCAAGAAGTTAGTACCTTCCCCCAACTCTGGGGTTTCAGCACTAGGATTCTTCTAATAGCAAAAAACATCTTCTCTCCGGTAACCCAGCACTTTGGGAGGTCGAGGTGGGCTAACGGCTGGAGCCCAGAAGTTCAAGACCGGCCTGGGCAACATAGTGAGACCCTGTCTCAATTTAAAAAAACAAAACCAAAAACAAAACCACCTTCTCTGAGGTATTCTCCTTTCATGCTTCCTTCTCCTCCAGTCCCCACAGCCTGACAGCTGGGAAATGAGTGTTAACCCCAAGTCAGGGGCCCTCATCTGTCTCAGATGACACAAATACCAGAGCCTCTTCCTGGCCCCCTTGCACCCAATACACTGCTCCAGGAATCGGGGTCCAAAAGGTAATAGAGAGTAAATAAACAAAGTCATTTTTCTTTCCTATTTCCTGGGACTTTTGGAGAAAATGACCTGAAGTGACGAGAAGGGGGGGCCAGGCCAGGCATGAGGCGGCTGAGGGGACAGAGCATGTGGGAGCCACACCAGAGGCATCATGAAGGAACTCCAGACTGGGAATGCAGACCCAGGTAGGGCCACCTGCCCAAAGCACAAGTGTAGGGGAGGGGGCCCAGTGGGGTGTGGTTCCCCTGTGCCTTCCAGAAGGATGATGGGTCTTCCTCAGTCTGGGGTCTGCTGGGCAGCCACCACCACCTTCAGCTGCACAGACTTCCCCTTCCACTGGAATAACAGCCATGAGGGAACCGTAAACCTGGGGTCCCTATACCTTTTTTTTTGAGTCAAGGTCTCTCTCTGTCACCCAGGTTGGAGTGCAGTGATGCGATCATAGCTCATTGCAGCTTTGAGCTCCCGGGTTTGGGTAATCCTCCCACATCAGCCTCCTGAGTAGCTGGGACCACAGGCACACGCCACCACAGCCAGTTATTTTTTATTTGTAATTTGTTTTGTATATTTTGTAGAGACAGGGTCTTGCCATGTTGCCCAGGCTGGTCTCGAACTCCTAAACTCAAGCAATCTGCCAGCCTCAGCCTCCCAAAGTGCTGGGATTACAGGCATGAGCCACTGTGCCCTGCCACTGGGTCCCTGTCCTTGACCTAGAAGGCCAAGGGTTTAGCAAGGGTGTCCAGTGTTCATAGAATGCTAGCAAAAGAATTTGATCTTCGCTGGCCAGGGAGGAAGTAGTTCTCCCTTCCCACCCCAGGGAGGTTGAACCTTGGTTTTGTGGAGTAGCAGAGGCAAGAAGACTCATTTCCCTCCTCCAGACCGCTGCCCATCCCAACCTTCCTCTGTCTTTCCACTTCTTCTTCTTCTTCTTTTTTTTGTCACCCAGGCTGGAGAGCAGTGGCAGGATCACAACTCACTTCAGCCTCAACTGCCAGAGGACAAGCAACCTTCCCACCTCAGCCTCCTGAGTAGGTGGGACTACAGGCACACACCACCACACTTGGCTAATTTTTGTACTATTTGTAGAGATGGGATCCTGCTATGTTGCCCAGGCTGCTCTCTAACTCCTGAGCTCAAGCAATCTGCCCACCTCGTCCTCTTCAAGTGCTGGGATTTCATGCGTGAGTCACCGCGCCTGGTGTGCCTTTCCATTTCACATAAGACTGGACCAACCCTTTGGGTTTGCAGACCAGGAAACTGAGGCCCAGAGAAGGGAAGCAACATGCTCAAACCCACACAACAAGCTGGTGGCGAGGCCAGGAGAGAATCTCTCCCCCAGCTGACTTCTCAGCACGGCTCCCTTCTCTCCTCATCCCATATCCGGTAACAGAAGTCTTTCTGTACTTCTCAATCCTCAGAAGGGAAGACACCCTCCTCTAAGGGACTTAGTGGGGGGCCCTCTGGCCTGGCTGCGGGAGGAGGGGTGTTCCTGGCTCCCAGATGTGCTGACAAGTGTCCTGCAGGCAGTGGACGGCTTCCTCCCGGCTTGAGCAGGCACTGGTGCCTCGGCCTGGTTAAAAACAAGGCTGAGGGTCCCCGGCCAACAGAAAGGGGAGAAATCCCCGCTCCCAGCCCTGTGCCCTACTACCTTGCTTCTAGAGCTGTAAGACTCCACCCCAAGAGGCCCTATCCTCTCTCCGGTGGTGCTGTTTTAGGGCAGGCCTCCTGAGGCTAGAGCCAAGAATGGGAAATCTAAGGCCTACTCTGGGGGAGGGAGGGAAGGAGGCCTCAGACAGGGAAGCCAGCGATGGAAAATCAGCCTGCACGATGTGTCCTAGTCTTAGGAATGAGTAAGGATGTTTGGGAGGGGGCACCGCAGGGGTACCGGGCGGGGGTTGGGCGGAGAGGCAGTCGGGAGGCTAAGGGAGTAGGGGACTCCGGTCCCAGAAGCGCGGGGCAGGACAGGGACGATCGAGGCCGAGGGTGACAGGAGCCCCAGTGCGGGGAGCACCATCTTTCCCCCGCCCCCACTCCCCTCCCGATCTGGCGGCCGCCGGGCTGGCGGGCGGGCGGGCGCGTCGCCTCGAGGCCGCCCTCTGCCAGGAAGAGTCACTTCCCGGACACCGCGGGAGCCCTGGCGGAGCTATGCGAAGAATGTCCGCGCCGAGCACGGGGGGTGGCACCTCTCGGGCCCGCATCTCCGCCGCCGCCGCCGCCGCTGCGCCCTGCGAAGCGTGAGCCCCGGGTACGGCCCCGCCACGCCACGCCCCCGCCACGCCCCCGCCACGCCCCCGCCCGCGGAGCGCGGTCGCCGGGGCAACGGGATTACGGGCGGAGAGCGCTGTTTATTCTCAGCCCAGTGCCAGGAAATTCGGCCGGGAGGCTGCCAGGCGCACCTCCCTGGGGTGGGGGGCGGGAGAGGGAGGAGACAGGGTGGACCAGGCCGCCCTGGGCGCGTGGGGGAAGGGGGGAGTCAGGCGTTCGTCACCGGGGGTCACTGACCCCTCCGAGGGGCGGCTGCTCAGAAAGCCTGGACTCTTTCCCGGCTGTGAGTGGATCAAGTTTTCTTGTCCCAGGGGAGCCGAGATCCCCCTTCAGGTCAGCGGAGCAAACCTACCCCCCACACACGCTCTACTCAGGGAGCCTGTTCTTGGAGCCTCAGCCCCCTCCCCTTCTAGTCACTCACTCATTCACTCATTCATTCATTCAGCAGATCTCTATGGAACACATCCCGCGGTTAGGGACTGTTCTAGATCCAGTAAGACAAGGCCCTGCTCGCCCTGCCCTCCAGAGGTTGAGTGGGAGCAACCAGACGATAACGAGTAAATATGTAAATTAAATAAATATAGACTGTGCCTCGAAGACGCATCTTCAAATCGCATTCCCATTACAGCATGCATCCACCCTCAGCATGGAGGCCAGCTTGTCCCAGTTTAGCTCTGAAAGTCTGGCAAACTAGGACAATTGGTCTCTGTACCCTCAGGTCTGAACACACCCATTTCAGAGATGGAGAAACTGAGGCCCCAAATCCAAGGACAGCTCTTTCATTGTCAGGGAGCTAGAGAAAGAGCTGGTGGCCCTAACTTAGAATCCTGGGTTCTATGGGCTAAATGCTTTTCATTGCCCAGAGCTCCCCCTCTCTGCCCCTCAAGGCCTCTGAAAGCACAGAGGACCACCTACTGCCAGTCCCCCAAGGTGTGTGGATGAAACTGCTGACTCCTGGCCTGCGACCCAGCTCTTCTGAATCTGAAGCCTGAAGACAACCTTGGAATCTGAATAATCGCCTCCCCAGGTGACTCTGAGACCTCTC
Source organism: Piliocolobus tephrosceles (assembly GCF_002776525.5). Taxonomy (NCBI): domain Eukaryota; kingdom Metazoa; phylum Chordata; class Mammalia; order Primates; family Cercopithecidae; genus Piliocolobus; species Piliocolobus tephrosceles. Next base: position 72,118,279 of record NC_045449.1, on the reverse strand, counting down.
GCAGCCGCCTTCAGGGCAGACAAGCCTGGATGCTCCTTTCGTCGTGGGACAGCACATTTCCTCCTTGTTCCTTGACTAAGCCAAAGCTGGGAAATCAGCAGGGAGGGAAGGTTCCGAGCTCGCAGGCCTGTGGGGCGGCAAGCATGGACATGTGCAGCCCTTCGTCTCCTGAGCTGAAGGACAGCAGGGCCAAGGGAGGAGGAGGAGGAGGAGGATGCTCCTTCCCCCCAGCGCTGAGCCCTCCCAGCTGTGCTGTGCTGGGAACAGGCCAGGCGTTTGTGAAATCCTCGGGTGAGCCTGACCCACTGTCATGAGGACTTGCCTGTGGAAGCTGGTGCGGGGGGGGGGGCCGGGCGGGGGGGGGCCGCGCGGGGGGGGGGGGGGGGGTGGGGGGGCGCCCGGGGGGGGGGGGGGGCTGTTCCCAGAAGCGGGTAGAACTCTGGACTTCCCACTCCTGAGCTCTCTGATTGCAGCACAGCCTTAAGCAACAGTAGCGGCCTGGAAGGCTGGGCTGCAGGCTGGAAGGCTGGGCTGCAGGCTGGAATGCTGGGTTGTAGGCTTCAGGCTTTTCTTCAGAAAAAAAATTCGGGTTCTGAATGCTAAGACTTTGGGCTCTTCCAGTTAACACCGTCACTGCCGGTATTCACAGCACTATTCAGGCCCAACCTCAGGAAAAGACTGCAAACCCAGACATAAAAAAGTAAAAAACAGCTGGGCGCGGTGGCTCATGCCTGTAATCCCAGCACTTTGGGAGGCCGAGGCAGGCGGATCACTTGAGGTCAGGAGATCGAGACCATCCTGGCTAACACGGTGAAACCCTGTCTCTGCTAAAAATCCAAAAAATTAGCTGGGCGTGGTGGCTGGCACCTGTAGTCCCAGCTACTTGGGAGGCTGAGGCAGGAGAATGGCATGAACCCACGAGGCGGAGCTTGCAGTAAGCCGAGATCACGCCACTGCACTCTAGCCTGGGTGACAGAGCGAGACTCCGCCTCAATAAATAAATAAATAAATAACAGAAGGAGGGAGGGAGGGAGGGAGGGAGGGAAGGAAGGAGAAAAAGAGAGAAAGAAAATAAAGTGAAAAAAAAAAGAAAAACTAAATCCATGAGGACCTGGATCCTCCAGGAGGTCTCTGTGCTGCACAACTCCAGGGGGTGCTGTTTATATCATGACATACTCTTTGTAGATGTTGTCCTATGAGGCTGTGTGAGAGGGGTGGGGCTGCAGTGTTCCTAAACTTTAGGGTACATCAGCAGCACCTGATGCTTGCCTGACCCAGGTGCCCCAGGTGATACCAACATAGGTGGAAACATGGCTCTGGCCACCATGCCTGTTGCTGGACAAAAGTAACAACCAGGAAATATTCCAGGCTTCAAGAGACTCACAGTCTGAAAGGGGAACCAGATGTGAAAACCAAGAAGTATCCTAAAAAGGAATGGTTGTAAAACTAAAGTGGTAGGCAGGGTACAGCTGGGGGTGCCCAGGAGGAAATGACCTTTAGTGGCTTCCCAGAAGAGGTGATGCGTGAGTTAAGGCGAAACAGCAGGTGTTCCTTCCACAGGCTTGGGAGAATGGGGCATTCTCAGAAACAGGGAAATAGCCTGGAAAAGGGAAACTTTGGGGAACTTCAAGAAGTTTGGTATGTCCCCATGGGCACATCCATGCCAGACTCATCTTCTAAAAATATTGCTTTCATGATGTCATGTACACAGGGAGCCCATCGCCATAGGATCCATACTGGCTCCCCCTGGCATTTTCCACTAAGCCGGGTTTCCAAAAACCTTCAACTGTAGCCCCAGTGGGAAGTTTACCCTGCCCCCACTCCACCCCACACTAGGAGGCAAACTTCTTCCCATCAGGATGGTCGTCTCCCCTGCCTACCAGACTCATCACTTCCCTGCTCACTTAGGATTGGGAGCCCATGTTGGGGTCAGCCCTCCTTCCCAGTCAGCCCCTCCAATTCTCTCTTCTAGTTCTTCCTCTCTGCTGAGGCTTTCTCCTTTCCTGCCTCCTCCCTGAAGCCTCCTCCCACACCCTGGAGACCTCTCCTTCCTCCGAATGCATGTTATATGTACAGCCTGCACCACTCATTCTGTCCCCTTCCAAACTGGACTGTAAACTCTCAGATGGAAGAAATCCGCTCTTATTCATCCAATGATTATTAATATATATATTTTTTGAGACAGAGTCTCACTGTGTTGCCCAGGCTGGAGTGCAGTGGCATGATCTTGGCTCACTGCAACCTCCGCCTCCCAGGCTCAAGCGATTTACCTGCCTCAATCTCCCGAGTAGCTGGGACTACCAGCATGTGCCACCACGCCCGGCTAATTTTTGTACTTTTAGTAGAGAGGGGGTTTGACCATGTTGGCTAGGCTGGTCTCGAACACCTGGCCTCAGGTGATCCACCCACCTCAGCCTCCCAAAGTGCTGGGAACACAGGCCTGAGGCACTGTGCCCTGCCCAGTGATTATTAATTGAATGCCAACTCTGTACCAGGCCCTATATCTTCTGCTTTTTTATGTTCCTCACAAAATCTAGCAGAATGGGTGATGCTTGCTGGAAACTTATCAAACCCTGGTTCTGTGGCTGCACAAAAGACAAAATGTTCTTTAAATAATGGGGCTCCTGTATCACTAAAATATCACTTAATTCATTCACAACTTTTTTTGTTGTTTGTTTTTTTTTGAGATGGAGAGTCTCGCTCTGCCGCCAGGCTGGAGTACAGGAGTACAGTGGTGTGATCTCGGCTCACTGCAATCTCCGCCTCCCAGGTTCAAGTGATTCTCCTGCCTCAGCCTCCCAAGCAGCTGGGACTGTAGGTGTGCACCACCACGCCCAGCTAATTTTTTTGGTATTTTTAGTAGAGATGGGGGTTTCACCATGTTGGCCAGGTTGGTCTCGATCTCTTTACCTTGTGATCCACCCACCTTGGCCTCCCAAAGTGCTGGGATTACAGGTGTGAGCCACAGCGCCCGGCCTCATTCACAACTTTTACTTCCAGAAGCAAACAGGCGTCTTTTATTTTTAGTACCATGTGTTTGCATAAATAGCACTTCTGTTTTTTCAAAATGCATTTTAATAGGTGATCTCATTTCGTCTTCCCTCCATGCCTCAGATGTAAGGCAGGTAAAATAAAATATACCACACTTTCCAGATGAGCAAACTAAGCTGTAGAGGGTTAGGCTTGCCTCAGATCACAGATAAGTAGTGAGCAAAGCAGAAATAGACCACCTCTCTGCTGACGTCAAATCCAGTGCCCTTTCCACTGCTACTTGCTTAAGTACTGCCTCTCCTACGTGTGAGAACCCTCTCCACTGCCAGGGCCTCTGCTTAGCAGCTACTGTGAAGGCGCCCTCAGGGATCTAAATGACAGCTAGGTCCACTCTTGGCTCTCATTAGAGTCCGGGTCAGCCTGGGGAACAGTCCTGGGCTGCCATTCCATCCACCTAGGCCCTGGGGGATTACAGGGAACACCAGAGTCCTCCCAGCTCCTAGCAGGTAGGGAGCCCCAGGTGTTCAGGGCTAGTGCTCCCAATGGATATACAATTCCCAAGGAAACCCCAGCAAGATCTCTGACCAGCCCAATGTCCAAGGTTTGGCCCGAAGCCTCAGAGAATGCCAAATCCCTCTAACCCATCCTTTCTGGAAACTTAGTGATGGTGGAGGAGATGACCTCTCTGTTTCCTCTTGTAGAATTCTATGAAAAGGAGGCTGGAGGGAGAGGAGCTGGCACCAGGAGGGAGGCAGGCTGACTTTCAAGAGTGGTCCTCTAGCTATTCACTGCCTTTTTTAGTGTCCCTTGGCCACCTGGTGAAAGTAGGCAAGAGGGCATGGAAGGAAGGCTACCCAGAAGACCTTCAGAGACTGCTTGCACTGCCCAATGCTGGGGGAGGGACAGTGGAAGGCTATGGAACCCTCACTTTGGGGCTTTCCCACCAGACCCCTCAGGCTGTCACAGGGCTGGGGCTTAGCGGAGAACTCAGTAAGGACCCTGACCAGGCTCCAGCCAGAGCCCTGGAGTGGAAGGGGAGGAGCCCAGGAGAGCAGCCCAGACCCTCCCTCGGGCACCCTTCCAGGCCTCTCCAGTCTAAGAGAAGGAGCTGAGAAGGTCAGCAAACTGGCCCAGCTGCAGCAAGAGACCTTGTGCCTATACCAGGATGGAAACAGAGCTGGTCAGACCTGAGTGGGGGAGGAGAGAGGCCTTCACCTGGGGCCCTGGGACCATCAGGCCAGTCTCTGTGGCTGGAAGGAGAGATGCCTAGAGAGGAGGCAATTAAAAGAGGCACCTCTGTCATCCCAGCCCTTTGGGAGGCCAAGGTCGGGGGATCACCTGAGGTCAGGAGTTCAAGACCAGCCTGGCCAACATGGAGAAACCCCGTCTCTACTAAAAATACAAAAAAATTAACTGCTGACAGTGCTGCATGCCTATAGTCCCAGCTACTTGGGAGACTGAAGCGGGAGAATCACTCGAATCTGGGTCGCGGAAGTTGCAATGAGCCGAGATCACTCCACTGCACTCCAGCCTGGAGACAGAGCAAGACTCCATCTAAAATAGATGAATAAATAAATAAAGAGCCAGACGCCAGGTAGAGGCTGCAGGACCCTCTGCAGGATGCGGCCAGAGATGATGAGAGCACCTCCCAGACACACACAGTGTATACATGTTGCTGCATGCACACTCCGCTCTGTGCATTCCGAGCCCCACGCGTAAAGGTGATGGGTAACACAGTCCGGGGGACGTGCACCGGGCACATCTTTCAGGGGAGCGATGAGTGATAGTGCATCACCCCAGACCAGGTTCCCATTGTGAGCAAAACAGTCAAGCAGGAGATGACCAACCAGGATTCATGGTTCCAAGCTTTCCTCCAGTAGGACAAAGCTGGCCCAGACCAGGATCAAATGGTGACCTTGGCCCTAGAGGCAGGATTCAAGCAGCTGAGTCAGCCTGCCCAGGATGTGGGTGCGACTCTGCTTTCTGCTCTCAGGTGCCCCCCTTCCTGGTCTTGAGGGTTCTATGGGAAATAGAAGAGAACTGCATGAGAATGCTATTGGCCTTGATCTCTCCATGTCTGTGGAGTAAGAATAAGACAGGTCACCATCCTGAAGCCCTCTCCCTGGCCCCAGCTGTGAAGGAAAGAGCTCTCTCGCCCAGTGGGTTTTATTTATTTCACAACACTTTTATGGCTGTGCTTCCAGTGTTCCAAGCACTATTCTAAGCACCTGAAACATACTGACTCATGGAGGTCTCCAGCAACTCCATGAGTTACGTACTATTCTTGTCCCTATTTTCTCAGTGGGGTAAACTGCAAAACAGGGATGTAATGTAACTTGCCCAAGGTCACACAGCTTACCAGGGGTAGAGCTGGGATCCAAACCCAGGCAGCAGGTCTCCAACGACCCTGCCTGTGGCCAGAGGGCTCACTGTGTCTCTTGGCCCAGCCCCACCAAGGCACTGGACATGGGCACAGGAGCCCTGGACCAGGAGAGGACAAGTGGTAAGGGCAGAGTGTGGGAAAGCTGGGCTCGTGTTCCAGATCACTGCTGCTGGCATATGACCCTGGGCAGGCACCCAACTGCCCTGCCTTGTTCCTAATCTATACACGGGGATTTCAATAAAACCTGCTTTAGGCACTGTGGTGAGGATGAGACAAGACCATATCGGAACTTTGTTATTAACAGGGTCTCCCTAGGACCTAGCAAGATTCAGACACTTCTCATTCATCCGACATCCAAGCTCACCCGCTCTTGCGTGGGGGAAAGTAGCCACTTCTTCCAAGGCTCAGCCACTAGGTCTCTGGCTTCCTGTCAGGGTGCGAGGAGGAAGTTGAGGAAGCGTTCCTTCCTGTCCCTCCTTGGTCTCTTCCAAGTCTTTTCTTTACGTGCCTCATGCATTTCCTTCTTGTTTTTCCCAGTTGCCCTGTGTTTGACATTTGGTGATTGTATTTCTTTCCTGGGACAGCCATAACAAAATGCCACAAACTCAGCGGCCTCAAACAACAGACATGGATTTTCTCACAGCCCTGGAGGCCAGGAGGCCAACACTCAAGGTGTACTGGGACCATGCTCCCTCCGAAGTCCCCATGGAAGAATGACTTCCTCACCCCGCCAGCTTCTGGTGGTGGCCGGCGGACCTGCTCGCTCCTTGGTTTGTAGACGCATCTCTGCCTCCACCACTGCGTGGCCTCCTCTGTGCGTCCGTGTCCAGATTTCCCTCGTACAAGGGCATCAGTCATTGGACTGGGACCATCCTAATCCAGCATGCTGTTGGCCTTGATCTCCTCAGACCTGTGGAGTACATCTTAATTACATCTGCAAAGACCCTATTTCCAAATAAAGTCACATTTGTAGGTTCCATGCAGACATGAATTTGGTGGGGGGACGCTATTTGACCCAGGGTCCTGTAGGATCTCACATTGAGAACATTCTTTCTTTCCTTGCATCTTCCAAGAAGAGCCTAAGAGAGGTCTACTTCCTTGCTGTTAGGTAGAGGGACAAGTGAAATGCCACTTTATGCTCTGAGCACCGAAGACAGGCTGGAAAGATGTCCAGGGATGGAGTTCAGTAGATGGCCTGGCCACCAGCAGGGCTCAGAGGCAGGCTGCGTAGCCAGGGGTGTCTCTCCTCTCTGAGCTACCTGGCATGGCCTGGTGTGCCCCAGACATTGCCTCACTTAGCTGCGGGATGCTTCCTGCGTTTCTCTGGTGAAGAGCTTCAGTCTTTGCAACCTCAGATGACCCCTCATACAAGAAACATCATCCTCTAGAAAGCTTCTTTTGAGCTTCTACAGGCAAGGGGGGTGGGAGGTGGAGCTATGGAACTGGGCGTGGGAAGTAGGGACAGTGCCACAGTTCCTTGGCAATGTCACCTAGGGGAAAGTTGAGGTGATGCCCAGCAGCCAGCCAGCTCTTTCCAAAGTCCTGGAGTATCTGATAGGGAGGTGGAGACACCATCTCTCAGAAGCTCCTTTCTTTCTTTCTTTCTTTTTATTTTTTGAGATGGAGTTTAACTCTTGTTACCCAGGCTGGAGTGCAGTGGCACGATCTTGGCTCACTGCAACCTCCATCACCCGGGTTCAAGCAATTCTCCTGCCTCAGCCTCCCGAGTAGCTGGGATTACAGGCGTGCGCCACCATGCCCAGCTAATTTTGTATTTTTAGGAGAGACGGAGTTTCTCCATGTTGGTCAGGCTGGTCTTGAGCTCCCAACCTCAGGTAGTCCGCCCACCTCAGCCTCCCAAAGTGCTGGGATTACAGGTGTGAGCCACCGTGCCCAGCTAGAAATTCCTTTCAAATCCATCCACCTGGTTGGAGAGCTGGACCTTTCACCTGCACTCTTGGTCACTGCACCCTCACCATCATCAGGCGGCGTGATACAGAAAGCCCCGTCTGCTCTTCGGTAGCTGAAGGGAAGGTTCTCAGCTACTCCCCAAGCCCTCGCCAATCAGGGCTTGCAGTCCCAGCTCTGGGCAGCAGGCAAACATCTTTCCCAGAGCAACTTTCTGGGGCACCCAGGTCTGACTTGCAGAGCCTGAGAAAGGAGAAAGGGAGGATGCCAAGAAGGCATGGGGTTATGCCCTTACCTGAACCACAGGAAGGGGACCGCCCTGCCCCAGCATACCGGCAGCTGCTCTTCCAGGGACAGGAAGTCAGCTGAGTACCGAGCAAGCCACGTGCCCATGTGGTCGGGGGGTGGGGGCACCTGGGCAGTCAGCTGCGCCATCCGCCACTCTTCCGCGCCACACTGGTTCCCACGCTCATAGGCCAGATGGAGTGGGGATCGGGAGCCGGGGGAAACCCAGTTTGCATCCCAGGACTCTAAATTGGCTCCCCATCTGTACAATGGGGGTAACAACAGCTCCCGTTTTCTTAGGTGGTTGTGACAGTTCATTGAGCAAACGTCCACGTGGCGTAGTACATAGTGAGTGCTCAGTCAACACTGTCCACTCTGATGCCCTCCAAAGGGGGCTGAGCCCCCCCCTTTTTTTTTCTTGTAAATAACCTGGCATTTAGGTAGTGGCTCAACCTGCTTAGGGAAGAGGAGCCACCTTCCAGGCAGCCTCATCTGGTCTACTAGCTGTCTCAGGAGGTCAATGGCAGCACAGCCCCTCCGCCCCCCAGTATGCACACAGTGGGCCCTGGCAATGGGAGGCAAGTTCTCCCTGAGTCCTCCCTACACCAGGGGCCTCTCTGGCCGGGCAGCCCAACCACAGGACAATCAGGCTTTGGGCCAGGAAGTTACAGTAAGTCAGGCCCGCCCTTCCTCACATGGGGTACGGCTGCTCCCCAGTCCCAAGCCTCGGCTCCCCTAGAGGAAGAGAAGGGGGATCAAGACCCCCTTCTCAACCCTCCCCCATCCCACTGTGCTCCGAACCCCACCCCAAGGGCGTACTGGTCTTCCCAGAGATTTTCAGGGGCTGCTTCTTGCTGGCAACTTCGCAGCCCCAGCTGTGCAGGGCAGCTGAAGCCACAACTGAATTCGGGAGGAGAGGCTGACTCACGCCAGCCAGGCTGGGCCTCTGCTAATATTCTTGGGTGGCAGCCTGGGATTCCTGCAGGTTCCGACAATAGGCCCGACCATCCTCTTGTAGGAGGCGGGGTTCAAGGTAACCCCAAGTGCGGGAAGGGGAGCTCTGGCAGGGGTGTCCATGTGTCCAGGACTCCAGGCCTGGGGGCTAGGGGTGACATGGGCACGCCCCCGTCCCCAGGCCTGATGCAGGAGGAAGGAGGTGTGGGACAGGAAAAGAGGACCACGTTTGGAGTACACACGGCACATTACATAATTATTCTAATATAACAAGCCTGGATGGTAGCTATGACTAATCCCTGGTTAATAGGTGAGGAAACCGAGGCCGGGAGAGGTGAAGGAGGTTAGGGGTGGGTGGCGGGCCGGTGAGGGGTGGCAGCTGTGACTGGCAGAGCGTGAGGCCAGGCCCCTTGAAAACTCCCCCTCAGCCTCCGTGTCCACCTAGGCCAACAGTGCGGGACCTGTGGCTGCGGCCCTTGGGCCGGGGAGGCTCAGAGCCCCAGGACCCGCAGGCCCCAGGCCTGCATGTGTGAGCGCAGGAGGTGGGGAGGCAGATACGGCATTCTCACAGGACCCTGCGGGATCCGGGCGCAGGCCGGGCGGCGGGGTCCTTCGGGGCCTCCCCTGGCCCCGGCCCCTCCCGCCCACCGCCACGGGATTCTTCCAGTCCACGCCAACCTGGCTCGGGCAAGACAAGGTGATCGAGGCTCAGCGGCCCCTGGTCCCCCAGCCCCACGCCCGGTCCGTGGCCATGACAACCGCGGCGCTGTGGCTTCCTCGCCCGGCAACGCAGAGAGGGGAAGGGAACGCGCCCGGCCGCGCCGCCAGCTGCGAATTCCTCAGGCCTTCCATCAGCCCCGCCGGCCCCGACGGGCTTCCTCGCGGGCTGTGAGGTCAGCGCCCGGCTCCACCCGCCTCGGGCTGGCCCAGTGCCCGGGATCCCGGCCCCGGCCCCGCGCCCCGCCCCCACCCCGCCTGCGGACCCGCCCACCCGGGTCCCCGCGTCCCAGGGCCCGGCCTGCACCCCGCAGCCCCTCCCGGTCCACGCGCGCGGGCCCCGGCTCCCCGGCGAGTCCTGCAACTGGGGCGGCCCCTGGCGCCCGCCGCCCGGTCGAGCCCTATTTCAGGCGCTGGCGCTGCGGGCCGGGGCAGCCCTGCCCGGAAGGGAGGCTATTCTGGGCCGGGCCGCCCGAGCAGCTGCGGCCCCGGGCTTCCCGGCAGGGTGTGCGGCGTGGGACAGAGGGCACACCAGGGCAGGGCTCCCCTCCCTCCCCAGCGCCCCACCTTCCTCCCAGGCCACGCCCAGCTCTCTCCCCTTTTTGGCCAGACTCAGGTCCTTTCTTAGGCCAGGAACATTCCCTAGTGCCAGGTCGCTGAGAATGACCAGAGGCTAAGGCCATCCGGTGCCCTCCCCCAGTGCCCTCCAGGCAGGTGCCTTGCCCTGAGTCTCTCCACCCTGGGCCCCACTTCCTTCCTTTTTCTTGATTTTTTTTTTTTATTTTTTTAGACAGGGTCTGCCTCTGTTGCCCAGGCTGGAGTGCAGTGGCACTATCTCAGCTCACTGCAACCTCCACCTCCCCGCTTCAAGCGATTCTCCTGCCTCAGCCTCCGAGTAGCTGGGACTACAGGGATGCACCACCATACCTGCCTAATTTTTGTATTTTTAGTAGAGACGGGGTTTCGCCATATTGACTAGGGTAGGGTGGTCTCAAACTCCTGACCTCAAGTGATCGGCCTGCCTCGGCCTTCCAAAGTGCTGGGATTACAGGCGTGAGCCACCGTGCCCGGCCCCCACTTCCTTTCTAGGGTGGTCTTCCCAACACCCTGTGGTGACCTGGGTTCAGCCCTTGTCCCCATGTGCTACTTCTTTGCCCATTCTAACTCTAACGACCTTCCTGCCATGGGTCCATGTGGTCCGTGTTGAATCCACAGTGCCCAGCACAGGATGGGTGCTTCCAAAATGGGTGTGTCATGAAAGCTATTAAACCATCACATTCAGTATCACACTGAAGACACTAGCCCCTAAGGGGCTTTTTACATTCCATCCAGGAAACCCTTATAGCACCAGAGGTCCGGCTGCCCTCTTGCCCCCTTGCCCCACCAGAGGGAGTGACCACATCCACGGGTGGTGGTGGCTTGGTGGAAGAAGCTGTGGGTACATGCACACGTGGCCCTGGTCCCCTTGGGTTCACCCTGTAACCTTAGGACCCTACACTAGACTCCTAGGGGCCACGCTTTGTAGTCTGGCCCCCATCAGTGATTGCAAGGAGACAAAATATATACCGCACCATGAGAATGCAAGTCACCACCATCATCCAACCCACATCTCTCACTCCCAAGCAAAAGATCTCATTGGGATGGTGTCTGAGGATGCTCGGGGGAGAGGAAGAGGGCAGCCGACGCCCATCCATGCCCACTCTCTGCCAGGTGTTGTAAATATGTCATGTTATTTAGCCTGGCCTCTCAAACTTTCACATCAGCACCAGTCACCTGGATCTTGTTAAAATGCAGACTGATTCATCTGGCTGGGGTGGGTCATGAGATGCTGCATTTCTGAGCAGTTCTAGGTAGAGTCTATCTTGCCAGGACTCTGCCACACTGGAACTGGGAGGCGGAATCCACACAGCAGTTCTGTGAGCTCATCTGCCTGGTTTTCAAATGAAGAATCTGAGGTTTAGAGACATGAAGAAGCCTTGATGAGCAGTGAGGCCAGCACCCTGACCAACTAGCCAGAGAACGTCCCCCAGATCCTAAACCTACTCTCTGTGACCCCAGAGAGTTTTCCCCAGGCGGTTTACACCCCTTAGCTTCCTTTTGTTTTTGAGGCAGGGTCTCCCTCTGTCACCCAGGCTGGAGTGCAGTGGCATGATCCTAGCTCATTGCAGCCTCTGCCCCATAGGCTCAATGGATCCTCCTGCCTCAGTCTCCTGAATACTTTGGACTACAGACATGTGCCACCACACCTGGCTAATTTTTCTCTTTTTTTGTAGAGATGGGGGTCTCCCTATGTTGCTTATACTGGTCTCCAAATCCTGAGCTCAAGCCATCCTCCCGCTTTAGCCTCCTAAAGTGCTGGGATTTCAGGCATGAGCCACTGTGCTCAATCATCCTTCCTTTTTTTTTTCTTTTTTTTGAGACGGAGTCTCGCTCTGCCACCCAGGCTGGAGTGCAGTGGCCAGATCTCAGCTCACTGCAAGCTCCGCCTCCCGGGTTTACGCCATTCTC
>NC_045449.1:72105829-72106433 GCF_002776525.5 Piliocolobus tephrosceles | reverse complement strand
GCCTCCCAAAGTGCTGGGATTACAGGCTTGAGCCACCACGCCCGGCCCATCCTTCCTTTTTTAAAAAAAGTTGACTGAGCGAGGTGGCTCATGCCTGTAATATCAGCACTTTGGGAGACAGAAGTGGGAGGATCACATGAAGCCAGGAGTTTGAGACCAGGCTTGGTCAATATGGTGAAACCCCGTCTCTACTAAAAATACAAAAATTAGCCAGGCGTGGCGGTGTGCGCCTGTAGTCCCAGCTACTCAGGAGGCTGAGGCACAAGAAATGCTTGAACCCAGGAGGCAGAGGTTGCGGTGAGCCGAGATCATGCCATTGCACTTCAGCCTGGGGGACAGGGCAAGACCCATCTCAAAAAAAAAAAAAAAAGTTATCCCAGTCATACATTGAATTACATGTGTACGAAATATATAGTTATCCTCAAGGAAAATTGGTAAAAAATGGAACTCATCCCTATGCCCAGTCCCACTCAGTTCACTGTCCAGAAAAAGAAATATTATCCACAAGTGACTACTAATTCTTTAATTAGATAGCTTAATTGAATAGTTTATTTGTAACTTGGGTTATCGCTGTAGAATATGGGTTAAAAGGTTTGGCAAGAGG
>NC_045449.1:72068356-72090829 GCF_002776525.5 Piliocolobus tephrosceles | reverse complement strand
CCATCACACCGGCTAATTTTTGTATTTTTAGTAGAGACAGGGTTTCACCATGTTGGCCAGGCGGGTCTTGAACTCCTGACCTCAAGTGATCCACTCATCTCAGCCTACCAAAGTGCTGGGATTACAGGTGTGAACCACCGCACCTGGCCTTAGTGTGCATTTCCTAAAAACAGGCATTTTCTTACAGAATCACAGTACAGTGATCAGCCTCAGGAAAGGCACATTGCATTGGACACTTTTTATGCACCATCTAAGGTGCTCCTTGCTTTACCTGCCTCTAGCGCCAGCCCTGGGGGGGTTCCAGGCTATTCCTGGCCACCTGTGGTGTCCCTGCTGCTGCTGAGCCTGAAACGCTGAGGAGCCGCTGGGCACAGTGAGGCTCGGGGTGTGGAGGCACCTTTGACTAATGGAGATGAGAACTACAGATACATTCTCCCTTCCTCCTGACATTTATCCTCAGATCCAGGTTATTCTGTCTCTTGGAAGATATCCCAGGAGACAACATTAGATATTCAGGGGCAGGGCTGTCACACAGGGTCCCACACTCAGTGCTTGGGCGTTTAATGCTGTGCAGTCACCTTGAAATTTTTTTTTTTTTTTTTTTTGAGACAGAGTCTCTCTCTGTCACCCAGGCTGGAGTACAGTGGTGTGATCTTGGCTCACTGCAACCTCTGCCTTCCTCGTTCACGCCATTCTGCTGCCTCAGCCTCCCGAGTAGCTGGGACTACAGGTGCCTGCCACCACACCCAGCTAATTATTTTTTTTTGTATTTTTAGTAGAGATGGGGTTCCACTGTGTTAGCCAGGATGGTCTTGATCTCCTGACCTTGTGATCCGCCTGCCTCAGCCTCCCGAAGTGCTGGGATTATAGGCGTGAGCTATTGCACCCAGCCTAATTTTTGTATTTTTATTAGAGATGGGATTTCACCATGTTGGTCAGGCTGGTCTCGAACTCCTGACCTCATGATCCACTTACCTTGGCCTCCCAAAGTGCTGGGATTACAGGCATGAGCCACCACGCCCGGCCATGAAATTCTTAATTTTATCTCGAAAAATTTGAAATTGGTTGAGCACGGTGGCTCACACCTGTAATCCCAGCACTTTGGGAGGCTGAGGCAGGTAGATCACTTGAGGTCGGAAGTTCAAGACCAGCCTGGCCAACATGGTGAAACCCGTTTCTAGTAAAAATACAAAAATTAGCTGGGCATGGTGCTGGGCACCTGTAATCCCAGCTACTTGGAGGTTGAGGCAGGAGGATCACTTGAAGCTGGGAGGTTGCAGTGAGCCAAGATTGGGCCACTGCATTCCAGCCTGGGTGACAGAGTGAGACTCCATCTCAAAAATAAAAAAAGAAAGAAAAATACGGCTAGGTGTGGTGGTTCATGCCTGTAATCCCAGCGCTTTGGGAGGCCAAGGTGGGCGGATCGCCTGAGGTCAAGAATTCAAGGCCAGCCTGGCTAACATGGTGAAACCCCCTTTCTACTAAAAATACAGAAACTAGACAGGCATGGTGGCAGGTACCTGTAATCTTAGCTACTCAGAAGGCTGAGACAGGAGAATCGCTTGAACCTGGGAAGCGGAGGTCGCAGTGAGTTGAAATCATGCCATTGTACTCCAGGCTGGGTGACAGAGCGAGACTCCATCTCAAAAAAAAAAAAAAAAAAAGAAAGAAAGAAAAATTTGAAATTGAATTTCGTATTGAAACTTGCGATTTGTAAGTCGAGTTTCACGGGACAATGGAGCCGGCACAATGGGCTTGGAGCCTCGGCTTTCACATGGCCCAGCCTCCTGCCATCCAGCGGCAGGTTCTCAGATGCTGGCTTCCTATATCCCCCACCCAGAAAACTTGCCACCCTTTTCCATTGTTGGGGTCTGGGCAGAGGTGGAGGGAGAGTCATACCCCATGCACCTCTGAGGGTCTGCACCCATTGTGGGTTCCCACAAGCACCAGCTGAGGTCGTTGTTATACCCATTTTCCTGCCGAGGTCCAGGTTTGCTGGACCAAAGAAGGCCCAGCCAGTGTTTCTGCTTTGGACAGAAGCTTGGCCCTTGCCCCGGCAGCCTGACTGCCCCTGCTGCCCTTGCTTCTGTCCTTGTGCGCTGTACTGAGATGGCAAATTCCTACGTATCCTGCCCTCTGGGGGCACAGGGCCCTGTGGGATGTGGAAGCACAGCCTCCACCTGCCTGAGCCAACCGAATAATCACAACAGCGGTACTTTCTGTGTTTCTGAAGCCACTCACCATGCAAAACCCCCAGCACTTTGTAGGCATCACTTCCAGTGGGTCCTGTTACCCTGCCACCCATTTCACAGACGATATAACCAAGTCTCAGAGAGATTAACCCACCCAAGGTCAGCCACTAATTAGTAGAACTGGATTCAAATCCAGTTCTTCCTGCTCCAACGCCAAAGCTCTAACTTGGACACTATTAACTTGGTTGTTAGTTAGGTAGCTTCTTTGATCATCTGGAAACAGTAATGGATCTACGTCTTTGAACCACATGAGGACTGTGGACACAGGAAAAGGTGCTGGACATGGACTTGGGAGTTAGGCAGGGTGAGGCCCCTGGAATGATGCTGGTGCTCCAGCCAGGTGGGCCTAGGGCAGGCTCTCCGCTGTGGCCAAGTGGGGGGTGGCCCTGGGCCGGGGCCAATCCTGCGTTCTTCCCGCGGCCCAGTTCCCTCAGCCAGGCAAAGCAGGCCTGAGTCATCGGCGATCGGAGTGCCGGTCCCTGACTCCTCGCTCATACATCATGCATTCCCGTCCTTGGCTCACAGCAAAACCCTTCTAACTTCTTAGCTCACCCCACCCTCTTCTCTGAAATAAATCAAAGAAGTTTCAAGCTGGGAAGGAGGTCACTGAATCTAAACTTTTCAGTTTGCAAACTGAGGGCCCAGGATTCTGACAGATAGAAGTCCCAGTGGATTGGAAACTGTCTGGGCTTGCCTCTTGGGGTGGACTCTTGTCTCTGCCACCAAGTCCCTGTAAGCCCTGGGCCAATGAGCCTCTCTCAGTCTGAACATTCTCCCGAAGGGGGCTGATCATCATGGCATGATCCTAGCGTCTTCACCGTAGGATGCGGAATCAGTGGGAGCGTGAACTACAAGAGTGTTCTGATGCGAGGACCCAGGAATTGCTCCCAACACTCTGCATAGATCATCTCATCACCCACTCAACAAATCCCCGCCGCACAGAGAGGTATCAGAGACTTTCAGGAACCTCTCTAAGGCAACCTAGCAAGCAAAGCAGAGCTGAGGTCTACCAGATGACTGAGCAGAACCTCTGCCCTTCTCTCCAGACACTGGCCCCAGAGGAGCCGTGAGTACTGGCCATATGCCTGGAGCTCCCGGAGTCCAGGGCTGCAGCCATCCAGCACTAGGGCCAGCCCCGAGAAAGGAGCAAGGAAACCGACCCCCTCCAGATCAACAAAGCACTTCCTCCCCGAGGCCCGGGTCCAGAAGGAGGAGGTGCAGCACACACAACTGTTTATAGAGACAGATGTTTGGGACGGAAAAAGAGAGACAGCCCTCCTCCATCCCCATGGAGACAGAGGAAGTTTGCAGCTTGGGCAGTGGCAACTGGAACTGAAAAAGGAGAAGGGGGAAAAAAGGGAGGGAGGCAGGTCTGACCCACTGGAAAGAGTCTGACATTTTCAGATGCTGGTGCCTAACAAAGGGGCGTTGCCAAGGCAACCGGGCCTGCGGGCACAGGGCTGCCAATCCCAGCTGGATCTGGGGCCAGAGCCAGGGAGATGGTGAGGAGACAGATAAGTGCACGTGGGAGGGCGACAGAGAAATTCCACCGGAGAGCAAATAAATAAGCAAATACACACACAGCGCCTCTCAGCCCGGCTTCCCCTCACAAAGAGGGGGCCCGTCCCTCCTCGCCCCTTCCCTCCTCTCCCCTTCCCTCCTCTCCCTCTTCCTCCTTCCTTCCTCTCTCCTTTCTCCCTTCTTTATGTTATTCCTTCCCCCCTCTACCCTTCTATCCATCCTTCCTCCCCCTCCCTCCCTTTCTTCCTTCCTTCCTTCCTTCCTTCCTTCCTTCCTTCCTTCCTTCTGTTCAGACTGAGAGAGGCTCATTGGCCCAGGGCTTACAGGGACTTGGTGGCAGAGACAAGAGTCCACCCCAAGAGGCGAGCCCAGAAAGTTTCCAATCCACTGGGACTTCTATCTGTCAGAATCCTGGGCCCTCAGTTTGCAAACTGAAACTTCAGAAGGTTTCATTTTACCCTCCCTCTTTCCTTCCTACTTGCTCTGCAAGTGTTCAGCAGTGCCCCTGTCTCCAGCCTAGGAAACATGTTTCCATCCTCCTGGTGACAGCTGGCAGGTGACTCTGCATATGACTGATACCAGAGGGCTGCTTTTGCCCATAGAGTGAGACCTTCAGGAGAGGCCAGCATGGCCACATTGGCTCTCTCTGACTGGAGAACCTGGGCAGTTCGGCTGCAGTCAGAGGAAGGAGAGAGAAGAAAGAGAAGAGGGCTTTGGGGCCTCTTCTAAAGAACCACATCTGGGCCAGGCACGGTGGCTCACACCTGTAATCCCAGCACTTTGGGAGGCCAAGGCAGGTGGATCATGAGGTCAGGAGTTCAAGATCAGCCCGGCCAACATGGCAAACCCTGTCTCTACTAAAATACAAAAATTAGCTGGTCATGGTGGCGGGCACCTGTAATCCCAGCTACTCAGGAGGCTGAGGCAGGAGAATCGCTTGAACCCGGGAGTTGGAGGTTGCAGTGAGCCAAGATCGTGCCATTGCACTCCAGCCTGGGCAACAAGAGCAAGACTTCGTCTCAAAAAAAAAAGAACCACATCTGGTTCCTTGTAATTCTTCTGCCGGTTCCCCCAGCAGAGCCAGCCTGGCTCCCTGTGGCAGGGCCCTGCTTCTTCGGCTTCTGGATGGGAGGTGATGATCACTGATGTTGGTGACACTGTCATCTCATGGCCCCCAAAGCTGTGAGGCCCTATGTGGAATTCTACACTTGCACCTACCCCCCTGCCAACTGTCCCGGGACCCTGCCGCATCCAGGCTCCTCTCCCCAGCACCCGAGCCTTCTCCTCCCGCTCAGCCAGATGACCCTGGTCTCTCTCCTCGCCTCCCTCCAGGGGATGAGGGAGGGGGACTTCCGATGAACTCTGGCTGAGGTGATGGGAATCCCTGAAGCCAGGATGTTCTGTGGGAAAGCGCTGGAAGGGAGTGCTGAGCCCCGTGACCCTGCTGGTCCTGGGGCCACTGCCTCAAGTCCAAAGGAGAGGGCCACCCCCATCCCCAACCTCAGAAACCTCCTGAGATACCCGGTGATCAGGAGGCAGCCCAGAGCTGCACACCGTGTATATCGGGCGCAGCCCAGGAGCATGCTCCAATTCCCAGGCTGACGCTGGGAGTGGGAGGGTGCCGGGCAGTCATCCTTCTCTGACGCATGGGGAGATGAAGGCCTGGCAGAGATAGTCTGGCTGGAGGCTGAGTGGAGCAGGGCTGAGAGGAGGCCGAGGCCGTGGGGACATGTCCACAGCTGGGGGTGGGGGAGGGGAGACAGCAGTTACTGGCCCCAGCTGGGTTAAGTGATGGCTCGGAAGGCAGGCTCAGGAAGGGTGGGCCAGGGACTACGGAATCAGAGTCACTAACTCTAGCCCTGACCTGGGATGACTGAGAAGGCAGGACCCAAGCCCTGAAGAACAGGAGTCATAAGCCCAGTCCTAGAAATGACTCGTAAAACACTGCTCCACAGAAGGGCAGGGGCCTTTCGGTGGATGGAGGTCCAGGGGCTCCTCCGTCAGTTCCCGAGCAAGCCTGAGACCAGGGATGGAGGCAGACCCTGGACCCCTGGAGCAGCCCGGCTTCATCCCTTAAAGCCCTGGCCCCATGGACAGAGGCCAGCCTCCATAGCTGCCCAGAAAATAGTGCGTGGGCTGCTCCCTTTGTGCCTCTGCCTCAGCCAACGGGGTGACATTGGACAAGTTACTTAACCTCTCTAGACTTCAACTACCTTGTCTATAAAATGGGAATAATAGGCCGGGCGCGGTGGCTCACGCCTGTAATCCCAGCACTTTGGGAGGCTGAGGCAGGCGGATCACAAGGTCAGGAGATCGAGACCATCTGGCTAACACGGTGAAACCCCGTCTCTACTAAAAAAAAATTACAAAAATTAGCCAGGCTTAGTGGCGGGCGCCTGTAGTCCCAGCTACTCTGGAGGCTGAGGCAGGAGAATGGCGTGAACCCAGGAGGCAGAGCTTGCAGTGAGCCAACGCTCCAGCCTGGGCGACAGAGCAAGACTCCGTCTCAATAAATAAATAAATGGGGATAATAGGCCGGGTGCGGGGGCTCACGCCCGAAATCCCAGAACTTTGGGAGGCCAAGGTGGGTGGATCACCTGAGGTTAGGAGTTCGAGACCAACCTGGCCAACACAGTGAAACCTCGTCTCTACTAAAAATACAAAAAATTAGCTGGGTGTGGTGGTGCACGCCTGTAGTCCCAGCTACTCGGGGGCTGAGGCAGGAGAATTGCTTGAACCTGGGAGGTGGAGCTTGCAGTGAGCTGAGATGGTGCCACTGCACTCCAGCCTGGGGGACAGAGCGAGACCCTGTCTTAAAAGAAAAAAAAAAAAAACGGGGGGATGGGGATAATTGCTATGCTTTGCTCAGACGTTGTGAAGATCAAAGGAGACAATGTGTAGGAAGTGCCTTTAATCTACAAACAAGTAGGCCAGGTGCAGTGGCTCACACCTGCAATCCCAGCACTTTGGGAGGCTGAGGCAGGAGGATTGCCTGAGTCCAGGAGTTTGAGACCACCCTGGGCAACAAGTAAGACCTCATCTCTATAAAAAATAGAAAAAATAAGGGCCAGGCACAGGGGCTTGCGCCTGTAATCCCAGCATTTGGGGAGGCCGAGGCGGGTGGATCACCTGAGATCAGGAGTTTGAGATCAGCCAGACCAACATGGTGAAACCCCATCTCTACTAAAAATACAAAAATTAGCTAGGCATGGTGGCTCGTGCCTGTCATCCCAGCTACTTGAGAGGCTGAGGCAGGAGAACTGCTTGAAACTGGGAGGCAGAGGTTGCAGTGAGCCGAGATCACGCCACTGCACTCCAGCCTGGGTAACAGAGCAAGATACCGTCTCAGAAAAAAAAAAAAAATAGAAAAAATTTGCCAGGTGTGGTGGTGCCCGCCTGTAGTCCCAGCTACTTGGGGAGGCTGGGGCAGGAGGATTGCTTGGGCCTGGGAGGTCAAGGCTGCAGTAAGACATGGTTGTACCACGGCACTCCAGCCTGGGCGATGGAATGAGACCCTGTCTCAAAACATACTGTTGTTGAGCACCTAGGGTGCTAGGCGGCCTGCCAGAAGAGAGGCAGGAACGGTCTTACAGGGCATCTCACCTGGTCTGGGAAGGGAGACTTCCGCTGAACCTTGAGAGAGCTCCCCAGTGGAGCAGCCTAGCACAGGGGCCAGCAAACCTCCACCACTGCCCCCAGGCTAAATCCAACTTGCTGCCTGTTTTTGTTCAGTCCACAAAAAATGGTTTTTACAAGTTTTCGTTTCTTCTTCTTTTTTTTTTTTTTTTGAGACAGAGTCTCACTCTGTTGCCCAGGCTGGAGTGCAGTGGCACAATCTCAGCTCACTGCAACCTCTGCCTCTGGGTTCAAGCGATTCTCCTGCCTCAGTCTCCCAAGTAACTGGGAGTATAGGTGTGTGCCACCGCATCTGGCTAATTTTTTTCATATTTTTAGTAGAGACGGGGTTTCGCCA
This sequence comes from Piliocolobus tephrosceles, assembly GCF_002776525.5. Classification (NCBI taxonomy): domain Eukaryota; kingdom Metazoa; phylum Chordata; class Mammalia; order Primates; family Cercopithecidae; genus Piliocolobus; species Piliocolobus tephrosceles. The sequence continues at coordinate 72,083,083 of NC_045449.1, read as the reverse complement.
TGTTGGCCAGGCTGGTCTCAAACTCCTGACCTCGAGTGATCTGCCCACCTCAACCTCCCAAAGTGCTGGGATTACAGGTATGAGTTACTGCACCCAGCCTACATGTTTTAATTTTTATTTTTATTTTCATTATATTTTTGAGACAGGTTCCTGCTCTATTGCCCAGGCTGGAGTGCAGTGGTGTGATCATGACTCACTGCTGCCTTGACCTCCTAGGCTCAAGGGGTCCTCTTGCCTCAGCCTCCTTGACTAACTGGGACCACAGGTGTGCACCACCATGCCTGACTAATTTCTTCACTTTTTGTAAAGACGGAGTCCCACTGTGTTTCCCAGGCTGATCTTGAACTCCTGGGCTCAAGTGATCCTCGCACCTTGGCCTCCCAAAGTGCTGGGATTACAGACGTAAACCACTGTGCCTGGCTAGTTTTCACATTTTTAAGTGGTTGAAAAACCAAGCAAGAGAAAAAAGAGTATTTCATGACGTGAAAATTACCTGGAATTCGAGTTGTAGTGTGCAGACGCAGTTGTGTTGGAGCTCAGCCACACCCACCTGTTTGTGAATGGCCCGTGACTGCTTTCTCACTAAGCAGAGGCGGAAATATGTACTACCTGGCCCTTTTCAGAGAAAGTTTGCTGCCCTCCGGCCTAGGGGAAGCACATTCAAAACTCAGCGGGCAAAAGACTACAAGGTTCCGGGCACTGGCAGAAGCCCCCTGCAGCTGGAGCAGAGATGGGAAGGCAGGTGTTGGGAGCCGGCGGGACAGAGGCCACCAGCTCCTGACACCAAAGAGGCCCCTGCCATTCCCACCCAGAAGAGGACAGAGGTCAAGGTGGGGGGGCTCTGTCCAGTGGCCACCATCCAGGTGCCCTCCTGCCCAAGCCTCCCAGGCAAGCAGGGAGGAGAGGAGGGACTAGGGAGGAACGGAGAACGTCCCATCTGTGTATTTGCAGGGAGCAGCAGACAGCGTGGAAGCCTTCAAATTAGGACACCCCCGATCCTTCTCCATGGAAACTGGGGGATGCCTCTCTTCTGTGGGGCTTGACTACCCCTTCCTTGCCCCATGGAGCCAAGACAGGCTCGAGGTTCAGGGCTCGGGGTTTGCAGAGGGGCTGCTGTCCTAACTCTAACTACCCCCCACACTGCCCCACTACACCCCCACCCCCTGCCACCAGCGAGACCCGTGGGGTCCTCCCTCCACCTCTCTTCTGTGAAGAGAGCAGAGAGAGTGACACTGGCACAGCAGATTGAGGGCAGCCCCCCGGGGAGTCTGGGGCAGGCCCACATCTGGCTGAGGGGTGCTGAGGTCACAGCTGGGACCCACGTGGCCTTCTGGTGGGGAGAGGAGCTGCCACCAAGGAGAATGAGGAGCCAGAGAGCATTGTTGGGGCTCCTGTGGGAGGCTGGGACCATACAAGGCTCTCAGAGGACCCCCAGGCACTTACAGGGCTGCCCAGTCCATCCATCTGGGGGAAGGTGGCGCCCACTCCCATCCCAGCACACTTTGGTGGGACGACACGTGCACACCCACCCCAGAGGGAGCTGCTAGGCTTCTCCCCTGGGTGAGGGTGGCAGTCAGGCCGGGGTCCCTCTCTACCCGGACAGATTCTTCTCTGAGATGGATTCCGGGGGTTGGTTTTTCCTTCCGGCCCTTTCCTCACTCTGCCCAGAACTGCAAACCCAGGGCTGGGGCTGGTCTGCCCCTCATTTGTCTCTGAGTTCCCTTCCAGAGTCAGGGGTCCCTAGGCAGCTGCCTAAGGACTAGCCTCCCAGGGTCACCCTCTGATGCATCTGGGACCAGTTGGAATGGCTCTGGACATACCTCCCCTTCCTCAGTCATCTTGAGACTCCCCAAAATTGGGGTGGAGTTTCAGAGATGGGGTGGAGGTGCTGGTGGGAGCGTGGAAGAAAAAGGAGGCTGGGAGCAGCCTCCACTGTCCTCCTCTCCGGCCCTAACACGCACTGCTTGCACCTGTGTTGGGTGTCCCTGTCCAGAGGACAGACACACAAAGGGCACTTGAGTGGACGCGGGAGGCCAGTTGGGCTTGCTCAGGTGGGAAGTCAGGGAATCAGGGGGAGGCTGCAGGCTAAGTCATTCTGGGGTGGGTGGCATCATGGGAAATGTGTGTCTATCCCTCTGCCGGGCACACAAAGAACAGACTCCTCCAGTTAGTCCAGCAGGGCAGGGCGTGCTTGCCAGAGCACAGGCCAAGCCTCCTGCCAGCCAGGACTGCAGAGGGTCCCCCTTCTTCCCTCTCTCCTCTTCACCACAGCTGCAAAGTGTGGGACCTGCTAGCTCAGTCCCCTTTCCTTCCCTCCTTTTTCTCTCCCTACCTGTCCACCTTCCCCTGGCCTGGTGCTAGGAGGCCCTCTTCAGCCAGGCTGAGGCTGACGCCTGGTCTCCAGCCCCCTCCTCTGGCAGCCACAGCTAACTCTTGGCTCACACACCTGGCTCCTTCACCCCGGGGGGGGCCCCACCTCCCAGCCATCCCGGGTCTAGGATCCAGAATGCTCAAGTCCTGGATGTGGCCTCACTTTGCATTGAACCTCCCAGCCACGGTCCCCACCCTTGCCCTTCCCTGTTCCTCCCTCCCAGTCTCTGAGCTTCCTAAAGCCCCTCCCCTCCCTGCCTGCAAGTCACCTGACTGGGAGGCCAGCCCTACCCAGATTCCCCACCCCAACTCTCCCAGCTCTGAAAACAAGAAGTGCTGTCGCTGCACTACAAACCCCAACCTGGTCCCGGTGCACACATTCCAGCCATGCCGTTCAGGCAGTCATGCTCCTATAAACACGTACACACTCACACACGTGCACACATGCACACATGCACACATATACCTGCACAGCGCTCACATGCACAATCACACGTGTATCTGTGCACACACGTGTGCATCCTCATGCACACACATACATGTGCATCTTCACATTCTCACACACGTACATGCACTCTTGAACCACCTGGACCGTTTTACACCCGACGCTTCTTCCTCTCAGGCTTATGAAGTGCTACTTCCTGTATCTTAAATCCCCTCCAGGACCTGCAATTATAACTTGGGGTCACCATTAGCTCCCCCAGGGCTCTTTCCAGAGCAGAACCCCCACCCCACCCTTCAGGTCAGTTATACTTTCCTGCTCCCAAGAACTGACGTATACTTTAAAATATATATAGCTGAGCTTAAAAAAAAAAAAAAAAAAAAAAAAACCCTATTACTGTCGGATATTGGTTAATGATTGGTGGGGGAGTTGGAGGGGGAGAAATCCCCGCCCACAAGGCTCAGTTTCACTGGGAAAGGGACTTTCCTTAGAAGGAACCAAGACGTCTTGTATCAGCTCTTAACGATTTGGGAAGGGAAGCTAAATAGCTCTTTCCTGTAATTCGAACAACTAAATTATTCATCGAGAGCTGCAGACAGAGATTGGACAGTGACCCGAGAGGCAGGAGACCCCAGCCCAGCCCTATGACCCAGGCACAGGGCTGCCTCCCCAGCTCCTGAGGGGCCAATGCCTGAATTAGAGGGGTCTGGAAAGTGAGTGGCCCCAGGGTCCCAAAGGGTGGTGGGAGAGCCTGGATTCTAGCTGGGAGATGGGGGAGGAGGGCGACGGGAGAGAATCAAAGGGCCCTGGCACTCAGGGACTTGTCCAGATGGGAAGGGGCCTCAGTGGCTTCTCCTTGCTGTCCCCACTGCAGCCCGGAGCCTCCCCCTGACCTTGGGCTGTTGCGGTGAAGTGGGTACGCCCAGAATCCTCCCTAAAGACACGGCCTGGCCTCCTTCTGCCACGGGAGGCTTGGAATGGGGAGGCAGGGAACAAGGGACAACCAAGCTTGTCCCTCAAATTCCAAACAGCCTGCAGCTCCACTCCCCTTGACGCCCGGCTCTGGGCACGGGAGGCATGGCTGGATGAGAAAGACTGCCCCGAAGCTCCGGTTCCACCATGCACTTGCCCTCAGTGCACAGGCCTTGTGCTCTGAGCCTGGAGGGAGGCAGAGACAGCGTTGGCTTGGAATGGGGTACTCAAGCATTGTTCTCTGTTGGGGGCCCAGCTCTGTCCATCCCCGGGGACCAACCAGAGGAGCAGGGGCTGGGGAAGGGGGCCCAGGCATGGCCGTGGCTGGCCACATCCCAGCACAGGTCTCCTTTTCCAACGAGAAAGGACTCTGGGAGGAGAGACCTAGGGCCTTCTCTGCCTCCCCGCTCCCTCCCGTGGTGCACAGTGCCTGGACTTGGTGGATGCTCTGTAAACACGAAAGGAGCCAGTGGGTGCACAGATGGAGGCTGGACAGACAGACAGACACAGGGAGGGAAACCATAAGGGCAGGAAGTGAGTGGGTGTGCGTGTGTGAGGACTGAGATTCAGTGAGTTCAGTGAGGTGTCAGGACGGGAGGGAAAAAGTCAACAGGGGACCACAGGAAAAGTAAAAGAGAAAGAGAGAGACCCAGGAGGAGGAGGAGGAGGAGGAGCAGTGCAGGAGGCCCATTTGGAAACTGGAGCCCCCGGGGGCAGCACGTGCTGACTCACCCTCCTGCCTTCCATTTTCCCTGTTTCCTGGGGATTCTCATTTTATTTTCGGGAAAGCTGCCTGCTCTGTGACTAATTTGTTCTTAAACAAACCAAACCCAGGCAGTGGGGAGGCTGGGCGGGGCCTGAGTCACTCTCTACCCAGGGGGGACCACACCTCAGGGGGTGGCCTCCCCCACACTCCCGAGGGTCTCCCAGCCTCGGCCTGCAGGTGACTCCACCGCTCCTCAGAGACGCAGTGCCCACTCCCGACAGGGACACCCTGGGCTGCAAAGAACCGCAGGCTGCTGAGCAAGCTCCTTGGTTATCCACAGCCTAAAACCATGCCTGGCACAGAGGCGATGCTCCGTTTGTGTTTGTTGACTGACTGTCTGACTGACCAACTCTGATTCCTCAATCTCCTCTCCCACTAACTCCTTGAACCCTACCTATCCCACAGGCCCTCAGCTGCGTGACATGGACTGTACTAACGACCACCCTTTACCGGAACCATAATCTCTGCCAGACCCCAGGACACATGGGTTCTTTCTCTGAATCTGCAGGACCCTGTCTGGCCTCTGGGGTGTGTTCCTAACCACTTTGCTTTCTGGGTTCACTCAGGGCTGTCATCACTGGGCCTACCTGTGCCCATCTGGCAGCAGAGCAGGTCAGGAGGGCAGCCTGCAGCCCCCAGGCCCACCTCCAGGTAAGAGGGAGATGCCACTCCCTTTATTTTACAGAAGAAGAAACTGAGGCTCAGAGAAGTGCAAGGTCACTGGGCCAGGGAGTAGCAGACACAAGATCTGAACCCAGATCACAAAGCACCCTCACTTACCCTAGTCTGCCATCTGCTACCCTCCACTGCAGGTTGTGAAGCCGAGAGGAGGGCCCTGAAAACAGCTCAGCCCAGGACCTCATGGGGCAGGATGACGTGAACCAGGGGGCGGGTGGGGGTGTGTTTTCTCCAGTTCTAAGGGGCGGCGGGGGTGGGGGGGTGGGGGCACAGAAGGATGCAGCCACTAAACCCAGGTCTCCAAAGTGGGACATGCACAAGACAACTCACCGGCATACGGAAAGGAAAACAACCCCTCTGTTTCTATTTTTTATTTCATCCTCTTTAAATCTCACTTTTATGGATACATAATATATAAACCTAGTAATAAAGTGCCTATGGTTTATAAATAAATAAATATACACGCTCGGGGAGAAAAGTGCCCCCACCCCCACTGCAGTGGCCGCACCTTGCCTATTAGGTGCTCAATAAACATTTTTGTGACTGGGGCAGCCGGGAGGCGGCTCTTCCTGTATCAGGAGACACACCCACCCCCAGCACCTCCTCCAGCCGAGCCCACCTGCGCCCTGGGCAGGGCGTGGCTGCGGGCTTGGCTCCCCGCCTCCGCCTGGCCCTGGCGTGGCGCCACCTTCCACCGGGTGGCCGCGAGGATACCGGGAAGAGAGGCGGGTTCGCCTCGCAGCTGCTGAAAGCCCGCCCCACGGCTTCCCCGGGCTGCCCCCAGTTCCCTCCCTCCTCCCGCTCGCCCTGGGGAGCGCGGCGCTGGGAGGCCCTGGGCGCCCCCACGATAGGACGGGTCCCGGGGGGTGGCACGCGCCCACAGCGGCCCAGCAGGGCGCGGCAGCCTGGGGCGCCCGGGTACCTGGCTCGGCCCTACCCTCAGCCAAGAGCGGCCCCGGGCTCCAGTCGCCGAGCCTCGCGCCGCTCGGGAGCACGTTTCCAGTAAGCGCGAGCAAGTGGAGCCCGCCCGAGTTCCCGACAGCCCGGCCCGGGCGCAGGCTCGCAGAGAGGCCGGGGCCGCGCCGCAGCGGCTGCATCTGCACCAGCGATCAATGCTCGCCCGCGCCGCCCCGGGCTCCCCTCCTGCCCTTGGAGCGGCTGGGGTCCTAGGTCGTCCGAGCCCGCTAGGCTGCAAGGCCCCGCGCCCCTTCCCCATCACGCCTGGGTCCTGGGTCCCCTGATTCCTGTCCCTGCTGGACAAGCCTCCACTAGTCAGTCCTGCCCAAGAGCTGGGAGGAGCATTAACCTGGTGCGGTGCTCAGGACCCTGCCTGGAGACCCCCGCATTGCCAACGCTCTTACTATCAGATACCAAATCCTAGGCTTTGGAAGCTGAACCAGCCAAGCCCATCTCTTAACTATAACTATTGTCTACACTCACCCTTCCCCCAGCTTTTTTCTTTTTCTTTTTTTTTTTGGGGGGGGCAGTGTCTTGCTCTGTCACCCAGGCTGGAGTGCAGTGGTGCCATCTCGGCTCACTGCAACCTCCACCTCCCAGGTTCAAGTGATTCTCCTACCTCAGCCTCCCAAGTAGCTGAGACTATAGGCACACACCAACACACCTAGCTAATTTTTGTATTTTTGTAGAGATGAGGTTTCACCATGTCAGCCAGGCTGGTCTCGAACTCCTGAACTCAAATGATCTGCCCGCCTTGGCCTCCCAAAGTGCTGGGATTACAGGCGTGAGCCACCATGCCCAGCCAGTGGCCTGTGTTTTTTACTTCCTGAGCCTCCTCTCAAGGGCAGGGGCTGTGTCACAGGTGTTTCCTATTGCAAGCTTGGCTCACAACCTGGCCTGCAGCATGACAGCTGGAAGAGGGTATAATAGACAGATGGGATTACCCCAGGAGGGGGTATAACCACGACCAAATGAGGTGCTGGCCAAGGGGGAGGGATTATGGCTAGATGGTGGAAGGAGGAAGTTATTAATACAAACTATGGCAGAGTAAGGGAACACCACACACATTTCCCCTTTATTCTGTTTTTTATGTTAACTAATTTCATTTTTTCCCTTTTTTTTCCTTACTATTCTACATAAAGTATAGGATCCAGAGTCACCACATAGTGTTGTCCAGGCTGCACACTGCACAACTCCAAGAGGGCACTATTGGAAAAGTCTATATTGCAAATGGGGGCCGTGGGGATGGGTGACTTTAATTAGTCTATGGGATTTCTGCCCAGAAGAGGAGTGAACACCACGCACAGCTGGAGAGTGACTGATCAGAACATCAGGCTTTTCCTTCTGGGGAGAGGGTGTGTGTGTGTGGGCGGGGGTGGGGGTGCACAGTTGCATGGTATTAGGTGAAAGCTCTTGCTGCTTTTGATGCCATGGTGTGGAAGATCAGCAAGATGCTGGCTGATGGAATCAGCTCCTTTAATCTTTTGTTTAGATGGTTGGTGTCTTGGTCCATTCATGCTGCTTTTAGCAAAATACCTAGACTGGGTAATTTACAAAGAACAGAAATGTATTTCTCACAGTTCTGGAGCCTGAGAAGTCCAAGATGATGGTGCTGGCAGGTTTGGTGTTAGTGAGGGCTGCCCTCTGCTTCCAAGATGGTGCCTTGGTGCTGCACGCTCCAGAGGGAATGAACACTGCATCCTCACAGGGAGGAAGGGATGGAAGAGCAAACACCGAGCTGAACTGAACACTCTACAAAGCCTCTTTCTTTTTTCTTTCTTTTCTTTCTTTCTTTCTTTCTTTCTTTCTTTCTTTCTTTCTTTCTTTTCTTTTCTTTTTCTTTCCTTTCCTTCCTTCCTTCCTTTCTCTCTCTCTCTCTCTCTTTTTCTCTCCTTCTTTCTTTCTCTCTCTCTTTCTTTCTTTCACACAGAGCCTCGCTCTGTCACCCAGGCTGGAGTGCAGTGGTGCCATCTCAGCTCTCTCTCTCTTTTTTTCTCTCTTTCTTTCTCTCTCTCTCTCTTTCTTTCTTTCTTTCACACAGAGCCTCGCTCTGTGTCACCCAGGCTAGAGCGCAGTGGCGCCATCTCAGCTCACAGTAACCCCTGCCTCCCAGGTTCAAGTAATTCTCCTGCCTCAGCCTCCCGAGTAGCTGAGATTACAGGTCTGTGCTACCACACCCAGCTAATTTTTTGTATTTTTAATAGAGACAGGTTTCGCCATGTTGACCAGGCTGGTCTTGAACTCCTGACCTCAGGTGATCTGCCAGCCTCAGCCTCCCAAAGTGCTGGGATTATAGGTGTGAGCCACCACGTCCGGCCTTCAAAGCCTCTTTTATAAAGGTCTTAATCCCATTGATGAGGGAGAAGCTCTCCTGACCTAATCACCTCCGAAGGATCTACCTCTTAACACTATTGCATTGGAGTTCAGGCTCATCTCATGAGTGATGGGGGTTACCTTCAGACCACAGCAGCTGGAAAGCTGGAAACTATTTCCCAGGTTCCCTCTAGATGCGACTTTCTCTCTGAAAATCAATGCGTTCTTGTGGAATTGGAAAGTGGAAGGAAGATAGACTCTTGTCTTTCTGCAGCTGCATGGGTATGAAAGTGGGTTCCAGCAGAAACGCTGGTGGGCAATGGCTGCATTTCCCATTCTGCCATCTCAGTGCCTGATTTGTGGACGTGGGAGTGGGGGAGGATCGGGGACTGTGGTGGAGGCATGGCCTTGCATTTCCCATTCTGCCATCTCAGTGCCTGATTTGTGGACGTGGGAGTGGGGAGGAGGCCTATAATCCCAGCACTTTGGGAGGCCAAGGTGGGCAGGTCACTTGAGGTCAGGAGTTTGAGATCACCCTGGCCAACGTGGTGAAACCCCATCTCTACTAAAACTACAAAAATTAGCCGGGCCTGGTGGCACATGCCTGTGATCCCAGCTACTTGGGAGGCGGAGGCAGGAGAATCACTTGAACCACAGAGGTAAAAGTTATAGTGAGCCAAGATCACGCCACTGCATTCCAGCCTGGGTAACAGAGCAAGACTCTGTCTCAAATAAATAAATAAATAAATAAATAAATAAATAAATAAATAAATAAAAATAGATAAAAAATAAAAAGAAGGCAGCTCTCTGCAAGTCAAGAAGAGAACCTTCATGGGGAACTGAGTCAGCTACAACCTTGACCTTGAACTTCCCAGCCTCCAGAATGGTGAGAAATAAATGTCTGTTGTTTCAGCCCCCAGTGTGGAATTTTGTTCTGGCAGCCCATGCTGAGACACTCTCCCTCCACCTTCAAAGTCAGCAGGCAGGGATCTCTCGGACCTCCTTCTTAGAAGGACCCCTGTGATTACATTTAGGGCCCACCCAGATGATCCAGGATAATCTCCCATCTCAAGAGCCTTCCCTTCATCACATTTGCAAAGTCCATTTTGCCATATAAGGTGACACAGTCACAGGTTCTAGGAATCGGGACATGGGCACCTTTGGGGGCTCATCATTCAGCCGACCACAAAGACAGACATTTCTCAGTAAACCCCTTTCACGATTGAATTTTGAACTATATGAATGTATCACCCATCTAAAAATACAATGTCAATCAAACAAAGGAGACTGGAGGTGAGACCAGAGGTACCCAGGACAGGGAGCGGAAGCTCAGGGGTCATTCTCCTCCCTGGGCCTCAGTTCTCTCCTTTCTAAGGGAGGGAATAAGACCCATGATTCCTGGGTCTGGAGGACTTTGAGCCTCAAGCTTCCCCGCTGAGGTGGGTGGTGATGTTTCCTGCCTGTCAGGGCTGCTGCAGGGATTAAATCCTGCAACAAGAAGCGTCCCAAATCCTGCCAAGCAATAACTGCTGGTCATGGAAAAGCTGGTAACAGAAGCCATTCTTAAGTCAGCTGCTCTACTCTCCCCAGCATGGAGAGAAAGCTGTCCCTCAGGCCGGACACAGTGGCTCACACTCATGCTGTAATTCCAGCACTATGGGAGGTCAAGGTGGGAGGATCGCTTGAGTCCAGGAGTTCGATGCCAGCCTAGGCGACGCAGTGAGACCCTGTCTCTAAAAAATACATTGGGCGTAGTGGCTCATGCTTTTAATCCCAGCACTTTCGGAGGCCAAGGCAGATGGATCACTTGAAGTCAGGAGTTCAAGACCAGCCTGGCTAACATGGTGAAACCCCATCTCTACTAAAAATACAATAATTAGCTCGGCGTGGTGATGGGTGCCTGTAATCCCAGCTACTCAGGAGGCTGAGGCAGGAGAATTGTTTGAACCCGGGAGGCAGAGGTTGCAGTGAGCCAAGATGGTGCCATTGCACTCCAGCCTGGACGACAAGAGTGAAACTCAGTCTCAAAAAAAAGAAAGAAAGTAAAGGAAAGGAAAAAGGAAAGGGAAGGGAGGGGAAGGGAAGGGAAGGGAGGGGAGGGGTGGGGAGGGGAGAAAAAAAAGATTAGCCAGGCATGGTGACGTGCACCTTTAATCCCAGCTACTTGGAAAGCTGAGATGGGAGGATCACTTGAGCCCTGGAGTTCCAAGGAGCAGTGAGGTGTGACTGTGCCAGTGTACTCTGGCCTGGATGACAGAGTAAGACCTTATCTCTGGGGGGGGGGGGGGGGGGGGAAACAGCAGCAAGCTGTTCCTCTGCCCATGTCCTATTTTCTACAGAGGCCCTGTGCCTTCCCATTGCCCCCTTCCAGGAAGGACTGGCCTGGGAGTGAGTTAGGCACCCAGTACAGGTGCTGGCCACACCCGGGACTCTTCTCAGCACAGTGACTGACAACAGCATCCTGGAGTCAGATGGAATTGGACTGGAATCCCATTCTGTCCCCAGGCTGCCATCCAGTGCTGTTGCCTGCTAAGCACCCCCTTTCTCTTCTCTTTGTAGAAGCATCTTGGACTCTACCCCTTCATCACTCTTGCTGCATGTGGCTCAGTGATGGGCCTGACTTGCTCAGGACTGGTCAAACAGAACATGCACACCCTAGCTGGTCCAGACAGGGACAAGACCCAACCATGCCAAGGCCATCCAGCCCGGGCCTCTTCCTGGAGCCGGCTGCAGCCATTTTTGCTACCGCTAGAGACAGTCTGCCTGACAGCGAGGTTATGGCAGAGGAAAGCTGACCTGGGAGATGGAGAGGGACAGTTTCCAGGTGACATCACTGGTGAACCTGGATCCAACTGTGCCTGAGGCCCAGCTCTAAGCCTTTGTGTTTCTGCATGGGAGCCAGTAATACAACCTCCTGCTAATTGCTTCGGGCCATTTACACTGGCTTCAAAAAGTCCTGGCTGACAGCTATTAGCTGAACTTGGACACTTCACTTGTGTGTTCTGTGCCTCGGAAGGAATATTGAATGGAAATAATAATACCTATTCATAGGGCTGTTGTGATTCTAAAATAAGATAATGAATTAAAGTCCCTAATTAGGCTGGGCCTGGTGGCACTCACCTGTAATCCCAGCTACTAGGGAAGCTGAGGCTGGAGAACCACTTGAACCCAGGAGTTCAAGACCAGCCAGGGCAACATAATGGAGTTGCATCTCCATTTTTTCAAGTACCTAATTTGGTGTTTGGCACACAGTAAGCTCAATTGTGGTATCAGAGTTATTATTTTGTAGGAATTGGGTTAGAATCATGTTAATCAACAAACATGCATGATTCAGATGGGACTACTCTATCTCAACTGGAAAAAAAAAAAAGCCTAATTGTTGGGAAACCAGTCTTAGCTCTGACTGCTGTAGAAAACTGGATGGAGGCCGGGCTCAGTGGCTCACGCCTGTAATCCCAACACTTTGGGAAGCCAAGGCGGGTGGATTATGAGGTCAGGAGATCGAGACCATGCTGAAACCCTGTCTCTACTGAAAAAAAAAATACAAAAAAATTAGCCGGGTGTGGTGGTGGGCGCCTGTAGTCCCAGCTACTAGGGAGGCTGAGGCAGGAGAATGGCGTGAACCCGGGAGGTGGAGTTTGCAGTGAGCCGAGATCGTGCCACTGCACTCCAGCCTGGGCGACAGAGCAAGACTCCGTCTCAAAAAAAAAAAAAAAAGAAAAAAGAAAAGAAAACTGGATGGAGATCAGGAAACCCATGTCATGGGGCACCCAGTCATGAGGCAGAGACCCTCTCCCACTTTTGAGCCAGCGAGGCTCTGATCAAAGAAAACACCCGTCAGCAACTGTGGATGTACCTTAAAATGACTGCAAGCAGTCACCCTGGGATAAACTCCTCTGGGCATGAAGGCAAAGCCTGGGAGTTTCTTCTAGCCAATAGAACATGGCAAAGATGATGACATCACTCCCATGATTACATTACATTAGAAAAGACTCCAACTTAGCTGACTGGACTGAGATCCTCCTCATTGGCTCGGAGGAGAAGGCAGCCACCATGCCTGGCTACTTTTTATATTTTTAGTAGGGACAGGGTTTCACCATATTGGCCAGGGGGATCTTAATCTCTTGACCTCGTGATCCACCCACCTTGACCTCCCAAAGTGCTGGGATTACAAGCGTGAGGCACCGCACCCGGCCTGACAAAATACTTTAGACTGGGTAATTTACAAACAACAGAAACTCATGGCTCACAGTGCCGGAGGCTGCAAAGTCCACCATCAAGGCACTGGCCGATCTGGTGTCTGGGGAGGACCCATTCCTCACAAACGACACCTTCTTGCTCTGTCCTCAGGTGGCGGAAGGGGAAACACGCTCCCTCAAGCCTCTTTTATAAGGGCATGAATCCCATTTGTGAGGGTGAAGCCCTCTTGATTTAACCAGCCCCCGAAGGCTCCACCTGTTACTACTATCCCATAAGGCATTAGGTTCCAACACACGAATCTGTGGGACACCAGCATTCAGACCATAGCAGTCACAAGCCATGACGACGGCGGCAAGACTCAGCCCCAGGGCCGAGGCCTGTGCTCTCCTGTGAACTCCAGCTCCTGGCATGGAACCTAGAGTGGCCAGGTGCTTTATTGTTTGTTGAATGAATAAACAAGTGTGTGGATTTGGGGCGGTGTGATTGCTACATCAAGACTCAAGGCCAGGCACAGTGGCTCACGCCTGTAATCCCAACACATTTGGAGGCCGAGGCGGGCGGGTTGCTTGAGATCAGGAGTTCGAGACTAGCCTGGACAAGATGGTGAAACCCAAATATTCATCAGATGTGGTGGCAGGTGCCTGTAATCCCAGCTACTCGAGAGACTGAGGCAGGAGAATCTGAATCCGGGAGGCGGAGGTTGCAGTGAGCCGAGATTGCGCCACTGCACTCCAGCCTGGGTGACAGAGCGAGACTGTCTCAAAAAAAGAGACGACCCAAGAAGCCAGAGGGAGCCCCAGAGGGAGGTTTCAGTGCCAGCAGAGGTGGGGTGACGGAGGGCAGTGCTTGGGCGGTGCAGCTTGCTGGGTGCTAAGAAGACCTTCCCGCCCGGCTCCAGACCCAGCTCAGAGCCCACCTTCTCCTCCAGGTGGTAGCTGCTCTTCACCTCTCCCTTTTCTGTATCACTTGAATATTTTAATGCCTGGGGGAGGTTTTGTGCTTTCCAAGGAAGACTTAGTGACTTGAATTTGAATTGAGTCAAGGCGGCTCATACCTGTAATCCCAGCACTTTGGGAGGCCGAGGTGGGAAGATCGCGGGAGCCCAGGAGTTTGAGACCAGTCTGGACGACATAGTAAGACCCTGTCTACCAAAAAAAAAAAAAAAGAAAAGAAAAGAAAATTAGCTGGGTGTGGTGGTGCATGCCTGTAGTCTCAGCTACTTGGGAGACGGAGGTGAGAGGTCTGCTTGAGCCCAGGAGTTTGAGATTAGCCTGGGCAATTTAGTGAGACCTCTCACCAAGTCATGTCACTAAAACTTTTTTAAAAAAAATTCGTCAGGCCTGGTGGCATGCAACTGGAGTCTAAGCACTTTGAGAGGCTGAGGCAGGAGGATTGCCTGAGCCTGGGAGGTTGAGGCTGCAGTGAGCCATGATTGCACCACTGCACTCCAGCCTGGGGGACAGGGTCTAGTCTCAAAAAAAAAAGAGTTAATATATCAAGTTGTAAAAGTTGTCAATATTTAAACCTAGCTTTTCTTAGACCTTGCATTCCAAAATCCACCAAGTTTTAGCATTCTCTTTCTAAATCTAATTTTAATATGAAAACACATTCACTTTCACTTGGGCTATGCTCAGTTAACTCATGCATTTAACACACAGATCACTTCTTATGCATTTAAGCATACTGACCTTCTTAAATAACACAAGGGTCTCGGGAGCACTGATCTAAAATCACGCCTTCCATGCTGCCGGAGTCTCTGAAGCATCTGGCCAGGCTGCCTACAAATTAGCACGTGAATTCTTCCAGAACACGAAGGCAGCTCCTGTAAATGGAAGAAATCAGACTCAGGTTCCCCTCATCGTCTCAAACACCATCAAAACAACAGAGACGAGGCCGGGCGCGGTGGCTCAAGCCTGTAATCCCAGCACTTTGGGAGGCCGAGATGGGCGGATCACGAGGTCAGGAGATCGAGACCATCCTGGTTAACCCGGTGAAACCCTGTCTCTACTAAAAATACAAAAAACTAGCC
>NC_045449.1:72063332-72068256 GCF_002776525.5 Piliocolobus tephrosceles | reverse complement strand
AAAAAAAAAAAAAAAAAAAAACTACAGAGACACAGCAGCATCCACTTGGCGGATGGTTGCAACATTACGGAAAAGCAACCACTCACCAGGCCATTCTTGGATTTCTTGCAAACTACCGTACTCTCTCCGCCCAGGGGTCGCCAGCCAGGGCTGCTACGCACCTAAGATTGCGGGGAGGGTGTTGGCCTGGGATTCCTGGCCAGGATGCAGGACTAGCCGCGGTTCTGGGATATTCTCCCTGCTTTAAGGAGGGAGGCCCCTTCCTGTGGTCAGTGGGCGTGGCCCGTGAGCAGAAGCCCAGGCTTGTGGCCAGGGTAGGATCAACACATATTTCCCCCCTTCACCGCCATGTCACATGCCCCCAGGCATTGCAGCCGCCAGGGTCTGGGGTCCGCACTCTCGCTTTCCCAGCTGCATCCCACCAGCAACCACAACTGGCCTTGGCGGGTAGTCTTCGTCCAGACTGCAGCTGCCCCCCTACAGTATTCTGGGGAGTCTGCCCTGCTCTTCATGGTCACATCTCCACCGGCCTCACTCACCACAATCCAGGGTCATTATTTATTGGCCCTCCAGGCATGTCCTAGGGACCTCTCAAGCCCTCCCTTGAAACACTTAACCCATCGGGTTAGGGCCAAGCAGGAGGAGCTTGTGTGAATTTGAAGACACTCTGGACGAGGCATTCCAGGAATAAGCATAAAGGAGCAGGCCTGAAGGCCAGGGTTTGGAGGGCCATTTTCCTGGGAAGTGATAGCCCAGAATATCAGGGGTCAGGACTTGGGGCACACTGAGTTTGAGAATGACGGGCCCTCGGGGGCACTGCTCCATCAGAGACGCACTCAACCAGCCAGGCCCTCCTGCACGGAGAGGGGCTCTGTCCTCTGCACACTCTCCCTCATGGTCACAAGACACCCTTGGGCAGGCCCAGGCTGTGTGCCTCTAGGTCCCAATGCAACAGAAAGGGAAGTACTTGGCCGGGTGTAGTGGCTCACACCTGTAATCACAGCGCCTTGGCAGGCCTAGGCGGGTGGATCACCTGGGGTCAGGAGTTCAAGACCAGCCTGGCCAACATGGTGAAACCCCATCTCTACTAAAAATACAAAACTTAGCTGGGTGTGGTGGCGTGCGCTTGTAATTGCAGTTACTCGAGAGGCTGAGGCAGGAGAATCACTTGAATCCAGGAGGTAGAGGTTGCAGTGAGCCAAGGTCATGCCACTGCACTCCAGCCTGGGCGACAGAGCAAGACTCCATCTCAAAAATAATAATAATAATAATAATAATAAATAAATAAATAAATAAATAAATAAAAACAGAACTACTTGCAGATAAAGCAATTGAAACCTATTTATGGGGCCATCTGACCCGGGTCGGGACATGTATCCTACACCATTATAACCAAGGGGGTGAGGGAGTCAGATTGGCTTAGACCAATAAAGGTTCATCCCTGGGGTAAAGTGGACGGTGGAGAAGAAAGTGACAAAAGTTCACTATAAGAGGTGACCTGAATGAGCCTCAAAGTCTATAAGAAGAAGCCTGGGGGACGGGGCCAGGCACGGTGGCTCATGCCTGAAATCCCAGTACTTTGTGAGGCCAGAGTGGGTGGATCACTTAAGCCCAGGAGTTGAAGATCAACCTCAGCAATATGGCAAAACTTCATCTCTACGTAAAATACAAGCCAGGCATGGTGGTGCACACCTGTGGTCCCAGTTAGTTGGGAGGTTGAGGCAGGAGGATCGCCTGAGCCCAGGAGGTTGAGAATGCACTGAGCTGTGATCATGCCACTGCACTCCAGCCTGAGCAACAGAGTCAGACCTTGTCTCAAAAACAAAAACAAAAAGGCAGCCTGGAGGACAGCTGCAGCAGCACCGTGCATCTGTATCATGGATGTTTAATGACTGATTGTTGAGGAAGGAAGGAAGGAAGCCGAACACGGAGAGGCAGGTATCCAGCTCTCGCTTCTGGGAGCTTGGTGGAGGTGGGCACAGAGCCCAGGGCACCCGGCCAAATCAGGGACAGGTCCAGCTAGGAGGGTCCCTTCTGAGAGCAGCAGTCTCCTCCCTGGGCGCAAGAAGCCTGGTCAGAAACAGAGACTGAAGCAGGAGGTGAGTCCATGTGAGGCCGTGGCTTGGACACCAACCTGAGAAGTTGGAGACGCGGAGTGAGGCCCCCTGGAGAGGGCAGATGAGGAGGGCGGACTAGGGCTGATCTTGGGAGCTGTTACCCCCATGTCCCTTTGACATTCACCATGGCAAACTTTGCAGGCCTGGAGGAGAGTTCTCGAAACATAGCAAGCATGGCCTGAGGGACATGTCCATGGCCGAACATAGCCGGACAGGGCTGTAGGCGGGTGGATCCGAGGTGGATGAGACCAGCCCCTGTTGCTTCCTATGCTTAGATCTCGGGGCACTCTTGGGCAGTCTGTAACTGGCAACAGTGTCGCCACACCCAGGGAAAGCCGAGTGGGACCCAGGGTGGACCTTGGGGAGCCCTCCACCTAGGCTCCAGCTCTGGCCTGCCCACTGGCCAGGACATTACCTGTTCCCAGAATGCCATCTGCCCCAGAGGCCATTCACCCTGGTGGCAGGCTGGGCCAGAGAGCAGGTGCCCAGCCCCAGAGCCAAGAGTGAGGGATGAATGATGCCATGAAAATGTCACACATCCTCAAGCTGGGCTGCCTGTAGCACAGATACTGTGGCTCCCCTGAGATGGCCCTTTGACCACGGAGTCCACCGTCCCCAAGGAGGTGCTGGGGACAGAGGCATTGTCTCGGCAGCATGAGGGTGTCCGTTTGTAGACATCTCAGTGCAACACACAGGTGAGGCTCACACGAGTTTGCCTTGGAGCCCCCACCTGCCTCAGAGAACTAGGGGTGTGGAGAGGCCCAGAAAGCATCACACATGTGGGGCTGAGCAGCCTGGGGGAGAACCCTATCTCAGGGATCCCCACTGGCAATCCAGAGTGGACTGGGTGTGGGCTGAGAGGGGCCACTGCTATGACTGGGAAGCTTGGAGGTCTCCAACTGTCAGCCCCGTTTTAGGAGGAACAACTGACCCAGAGGCTGGCTGACTGTGCCCAAGAGAGGAGGGTCTGCCTGCTCGCTTTGAGGAAGCTGCCTGGTGATGGGCATCAGGGGTGCGTTGAGTCTGCTCTGTCTCCAGGGACCCTCTCTGCTGCTCTTCAGTCTCCTTCCTCGCTGGGGGCAGATCATGCAGGGGGCAGATCACGCCGGGGGACAGCGCAGGAGGAGAAACTGCAGGGCAGCCAGGCGCAGTGGCTCATGCCTGTAATCCCTGCACTTTGGGAAGCGGAGGTGGGCAGATCACCTGAGGTCAGCAGTTCAAGACTAGCCTGGACAACATGGTGAAACCCCGTTTCTACTAAAAATACAAAAATTAGCTAGGCTAGGTGGCAGGCGCCTGTAATCCCAGCTACTCAAGAGGCCAAGGCAGGAGAATCACTCGAGCCCAGGAGGTGGAGGCTGCAGTGAGCCGAGATCGCGCCATTGCACTCCAGCCTGGGCAACAAGAGCAAGACTCCATCTCAAAAAAAAAAAAAAAGAAAAAGAAAGAAAAAGAAAACTGCAGGGCAGGCCTAGCTGTGACACTGGCAGGGCCCAATGCAAAATGAAGATGCAGGGCTCCTTGTTAAAAAATTACTAAGAATTTTAGGCCGGGCACGGTGGCTCAAGCCTGTAATCCCAGCACTTTGGGAGGCCGAGACGGGCGGATCATGAGGTCAGGAGATCGAGACCATCCTGGCTAACACGGTGAAACCCCGTCTCTACTAAAAAATACAAAAAAACTAGCCGGGCGAGGTGGCGGGCGCCTGTAGTCCCAGCTACTGGGAGGCTGAGGCAGGAGTAATGGCGTTAACCCGGGAGGCGGAGCTTGCAGTGAGCTGAGATCTGGCCACTGCACTCCAGCCTGGGCAACAGAGCGAGACTCCGTCTCAAAGCGAGACTCTAACTCAAAAAAAAAAAAAAAATTACTAAGAATTTCGAAATGGTGACGGAGACCAGTAAACCCAGCACAGGGTGCTCTGAGCATGGGGACGAGTGCACCTCCATAGGTCACACACCCCTGCAGCTGGCCCTGCAGCAGGGAGAGTAAGGCAAGTCCACGGTGAGGTAGCATCTTATCTTTCTAAAGGGCATCTTAGGCACACACACCGTACATACAAAGGCCCTGTGGCCGCATGCCAAGGTTCCTGAGGAGGCCCTGAAGTCTGCCTCCCTCTGCATACGGTGTCTCATTAAACCTCTAAATAACCAGAGAAATAGGTGTCATTAGTCCCATCTTACAGAGGAGAAAGTGGGGTTCAGGGAGGTAGAGGGACTTTCGCAAGGACCCTCAGCAGGCAGGTGGCAGAGCTGGAATCCAGAGCCAGCCCACCAGGCTGCAAAGGCTGGCTTGGCCACACTGGCCACACCACAAGGCAGCTCCTTGTCCCAGCAGGCAGGACTCGTTGTGCGGTGGAGCCCGGCCCCAGCTCCCACTCCCTGGGTTCCAATCTCAGCTCTGGGAGTGACTCAGCCTCTCTGAGCCTCAGTGTCTTCCTCCGTAAAGTGGGTATTGTATTGTATCCTCCTTTGATAGGATTGCTTCTTACCATACACGCAGGATGCGAAGAACAGCAGCAGGCACGGAAAAGGCCCCAAATAACGTCTTCCAGGAATGCCACTGTGGCCCCGGTTGCTATTGTTCCTGCCCCTGCCGCCCTGCACTTCACCTCCCAGGCTGCAGGTCTCTCCCACCTTGGGTAAATAACCCTTCCCCACCTTTGGCAAGCCAGGCCACCTGGCAGTACGAGAAGGGCTCAGGCCACTGCCCACGCCCACCTGTGCATGCCCAGGTAGGACACACACACTCTCTCTCTCACACAGTTCCACTGGCACTCACACAACACACAAAACACACACCTCACACAC
>NC_045449.1:72045663-72058332 GCF_002776525.5 Piliocolobus tephrosceles | reverse complement strand
CACACACACACACTCACACACAACACACAAAACACACTCACATTCACACTCACACACAACACACACACAACACACTCACACACTCACACTCATTCACACTCACACTCAACACACACACAAAGCACACACTCACACACACTTACACTCGCACTCACACACAACACACACTCACATTCACACTCACACTCAACACACACAACACTCACACTCACACTCATTCACACTCACACTCAACACACACACAAAGCGCACACACTCACACACACACACACACACTGACACCGTTTAGCCTGGTGTCTTGAGCCAAGTGCGGGGCTGTGAAGGTCTCCCTCTAGCGGCCCAGAAACAGCAGATGTTCACTCAGGCCTGACTTAACTCACTGGAGGAAGCCGTGGGAACTCCTCTGCCCTGGGCTACAGCCAGATCCTAAGAAGTCCCCGCACTGGCTGGGTGGTAGAGGGGGGGTTGGTGGCTCATACCCCTCTGTAATCCCAGCACTTTGGGAGGCCCAGGCAGGCGGATCACCTGAGGTCGGGAGTTTGAGACCAGCCTGACCAACATGGAGAAACCCCATCTCTACTAAAAATACAAAATTAGCCGGGCGTGGTGGTGCATGCCTGTCATCCCAGCTACTTGGGAGACTGAGGCAGGAGAATCGCTTGAACCCCGGAGGTGGAGGTTGCAGTGAGCCGAGATCGCACCACTGCACTCCAGCCTGGGCAACAAGAGAGAAACTCCGTCTCAAAAAAAAAAAATATATATATATATATATAGAAGTCCCGGGTCCCGGCCGTGCCTACACACCCGCCTTCTGTCCCTTCATTCATCTGAGCAGCAGGAGCTGCTCACTTGTCAGCAGCAGCCCAGTCCAGAGGCTAAAATATCAGAGCAGGTCCCATGTCCAGGACCCCAAGGAGGTCCCAAGGCTTTTAGGGGGCCGAACAGAGCTGGCTGAGGGGTGATGAGTATGAGAAGTCTCGCAGCCCTCTTTGTCAGGCACAAAGGGAGAGGCAGGGTAGCCTAGGAAGAAGGACGTGCACCGGCAGGGGCTCCTTGCCTTCATGCCTGGGGCAGGGGCAGGATTCAGCTGCAGAGGTGAGGCACACACAGCGTAGCACTGCAATAATGAGTGAAGGAATCAGCAGGTGAATAAACAGCCTTGCCATTTTTTTTTTCCTGTGACAGAGTCTTGTTCTGTCATCCAGGCTGGAGTGCAGCAGTACGATCTCAGCTCACTGCCACCTCCACCTCCCGGGTTCAAGTGATTCTTCTGTCCCAGCCTCCCCAGTAGCTGAGACTACAGGCATGCACCACCACGCCCAGCTAATTTTTATATTTTTAGTAGAGACAGGGTTTCATCATATTGGCCAGACTGGCCTTGAACTTCCGACCTCAAGTGATCTGCCCACCTCAACCTCCCAAAGTGCCGGGATCACAGGCATGAGCCCCTGCGCCTGGCCAGCTTCGCCACTTCTGTATCATAAGAGTGTCCCTTGTACCTCTTAACAATAGATTCAGAGGTGGTTTGGTCTCAGCTGGAGAGAAGCCAGAGAGCCTATGCTTTTAAAAGTAGCTCAGATGGGCCGGGTGTAAGTGGCTCACGCCTGTAATCCCAGCTCTTTGGGAGGCCGAGATGGTTTGAGCCCGGAAGTTCAAGACCAGCCTGGGCAACATGGCAAGACCTGTCTCTGCAAAATACTGAAAAACTTAGCTGGGGCATGGTGGTACACACCTGTGGTCCTAGCTACTTGGAAGGCTGAGGTGAAAGGATGGCTTGAGCCCTGGAGGTTGAGACTGCAGTGAGCCAAAATCGCACCACTGCATTCCAGCTTGGGCAACAGGGCGAGACCCTGTCTAAAAAAAAAAAAAAAAAAAATGAGCTTAGATAATTCTGAGATCGGAAAGTCTGGAAACTTCCTGGCTCCTTGTGGCTTCCTCGGTTGCCTGGACGCTGATTAACTCCCAGGCCCCAGGCCCTAAGACTCTGAGTTGGGAGGTCTGGGGTAGCCCTGGCAGCTGCCCGTGCAACCAGTGTCCCAGATTCCAAGGCATGGGGGTCCCAGTCACCCTCTGGGGTGCAGCAAACTAAGGGGCAGGAGCAGGAGACTCAAGGGGGTCCCCAGGATGATGGCGTTAGAGGGAACTGCCCCAGGCACTGGCAACCTCGGCCAATCCCGTGCCCTCTGGACCTCTGGTCCCACTCAGAAGACACACCTTGTCCAGGGCCAATAGCAGTGTGAGGACCAGGGCGGGGACCCTGCAGCCCCCACCAGTCACGTGTGCTGGACAGCCCGTGTCACCTCTGACACTTGGTCGCACAATGATGTGAAGGTACTTACTGCCACTGAATTGAAACACTAAAAAATGGCAAAAGTGGCAAATTTTATGCTATGTGTATTTTACCACAATTTTTTTTTTTTTTTTTTTTTTTTGAGACAGAGTCTCACTCTGCCACCCGTGCTGGAGCACAGTGGCACGATCTCAGCTCACTGCAACCTCCGCCTCCTGGGTTCTAGCGATTCTCCTGCCTCAGCCTCCCGAGTAGCTGGGACTATAGGTGCGCACTACCACACCCAGCTAACTTTGGTATTTTTAGTAGAGAAGGGGTTTCACCATGTGGGCCAGGCTGGCCTCAAACTCTTGACCTCAGGTGCCACCCACCTTGGCCTCCCAAAGTGTTGAGATTACAGGCGTGAGCCACTGAGCCCGGCCTATTTTACCACAGTTTTTTTTGAGACAGGGTCTCACTCTGTCACCCAGGCTGGAGTGCAGAGGCACCATCTTGGCTCACCTACAACCTCCGCCTACTGGGCTCAAGTGATTCTCCCACCTCAGCCCCCCAAGTAACTGGGACTACAGGCGTGCTCCACTACAGCCAGCCTGTCTGTATGTTTAGTAGAGACAGGGTTTCGCCATGTTGCCCAGGCTGGTCTTGAACTCCTGAACTCAAGTGATCCACCCGCCTTGGCCTCCCAAAGTACTGGGATTACAGGTGTGAGCCACCGTGCCCAGCACTGCAATTTTGTTTTTAAGAGAAAAAAGCTCACAAGAAGCCCAGGCCCTTTGGGTGATACAGACACCACGTGGAATAACTCGCTGGTCCATGTACAGTACCTAAGACTGTTCATTCTGGCTGTATCACTGCTTCTGCTTCAGCTTCCGCGTTCATAAAATGGGGATGATACAGGCAGAGGCAGCTCCACTGCTGCCCAGTGAGTGGCGGGGCGGAGGCTCGATCCTGGCAGCCTGCACCCTCTCTGCTTGGCCTCCTTCTTTCCAGGCCTGCTGCCACACGTCCATCCCTTGCAGGTGGCTCTCTTGAGATTGCCTAATGGGCCCTATGGTCCTTTTGGTTTTCAGGGTTATGTCACTTTTCATTTCATGGAGGAAGGGGCAGTATCAATAACCCACAAGGCAAGGAGAAGCCAGTGGGATTTTGTTAGATATTCCCAGACACCTGTTCCAAACATTCTCTAGAGACAGCAGCTCAAAGCCCAGCGGAGGTTGGGGTGGGGGGCAGGAGGAACAGAAGCATGTTTTCTTCCTTTTTTTCATTTTAGCAGCTTTATTTATTCATTTATTTTATTTTATTTTATTTATTTATTTTTTGAGACAGAGTCTCGCCCTGTCGCCCAGGCTGGAATACAATGGTGCGATCTTGGCTCACTGCAATTTCCACCTCCCAGGTTCAAGCGATTCTCCTGCCTCAGCCTCCCATTCTCCTGCCTCAGGCTCCCAAGTAGCTGGAATTACAAGCATGTGCCACCATGCCCGCCTAATTATTATTATTTTTTGTATCTTCAGTAGAGACGGGGTTTCACCATGTTGGCCAGGCTGGTCTTGAACTCTTGACCTGGTGATCTGCCTGCCTCGGCCTCCCAAAGTGCTGGGATTACAGGTGTGAACCACCATGCCCGGCCTTAGCAGCTTTGAGAGTGTTTACACACCACACAATTCACCCACTGAAAGTGTACACTCAACAGCTTCTGGTGAATTCACGGAATTGTGCAACCTTCACTGTAGTCAATCACAGAACATTTTCTTCATCTCGAAAGTGTCCATGAGGCCAGGTGCGGTGGCTCACACCTGTAATCCCAGCACTTTGGGAGGCCAAGGCGGGCGGATCACCTGAGGTCAGGAGTTTGAGACCAGCCTGACCAACATGGTGAAACCCTGTCTCTACTAAAAAAATACAAAATTAGCTGGGCATGGTGGTGCATCCCTGTAATCCCAGCTACTCAGGAGGCTGAGGCAGGAGAATTGCTTGAACTCAGGAGACGGAGGTTGCAGTGAGCTGAGACTGCACCACTGCACTCCAGCCTGGGTGACAGAGCGAGACTCTGTCTCAAAAAAAAAAAAAAAGTATCCATAAGCAGTCACTTCCCATTTCCCCTTCCCTCCCCATCCCGACAACCACTCATCTACTTTCTGTCTATGGAAATTTACTTCTGGATATTTTTAATTTCTGTTTTTTTTGTTTTTTGAGACAGGGTCTCACTCTGTTGTCTAAGCTGGAGTGCAACGGCATGATCATGGCTCACTGCAGCCTCAACCTCTTGGGCTCAAGGGATCCTCCTGCATCAGCCTCCCAAGTAGCCAGGACTATAGGTGCACACCACCATGCCTGCCTAATTTTTAAATTATTTGTAGAGATGGGGGTCTTGCTATGTTGCCCAGGCTGGTGTCAAACTCCTGAGCTCAAGTGACCCTCCCACCTCAGCCTCCCAAAGTACTGGGATAACAGGCGTGAACCACTGCACCCAGCCTTTTTCTGGCTATTTAATTTCAATGGGATCATATAGTATGTGGATCAAAAGTATACATCTTTTGTGTCTGGCTTTTTTTATTTTTATTTCTTGAGATGGAGTCTCGCTCTGTTGCCCAGGCTGGAGCGCAGTGGCACGATATTGACTCACCAAAACCTCCGCCTCCTGGCTTCAAGCGATTCTCCTGCCTCGACTTCCCCAGTAACTGGGATTACAGGCATGCACCACCATGCCCAGCTAATTTTGTATTTTTAGTAGCGACAGGGTTTCACCATGTTGGCCAGGCTGGTCTTGAACTCCTGACCTTGTGATCCACCCGCCTTGGCCTCCCAAAGTGCTGGAATTACAGGAGTGAGCCACTGTGCCCAGGTGTATCTGGTTTCTTTCACGGAGCATAATGTCTCCAAGGCTCATCCAAGTTGCAGTGTGTATGAGGACTGCATTCTCTTTACAGCTAAGCAATGTTCTACAGTGTGGTTACCACGCATTGTGTCCGTGCACTCATCAGGCAATGGACCAGCCTGTGTTCTCTGAGCTGGGCTGACTTGGGCTCTGAAATGTGAAGTAACTTGTTCTCCAGGAGGCATGTGAAGAAGTTGCTTCATCCTTTTGAAGTCTGCCCAGCAGCCCTAACTGCTAGACTGGGCTCCCCAGTTGCTGGTCTCATCAGGATAGCAATGGAGAGTTCACTTTTTCCGAGAAGGATGTTTTATGTGTTTACAGGCATTCTGTAATTATGTTTAGTATTTACGGTCAGTTTTAGGGACATATAATTGCCACTGTATTGTTGGGAGTAAATTTTATTTCCGTGGTTTTAACACATACACAGAAATAATAATCATATTAGTAGCTGAATACTGTCATAATTCTGTAGGATATACATTTTTTTTTTTTTTTTTTGAGACGGAGTCTCGCTCTGTCGCCTGGGCTAGAGTGCAGTGGCCGGATCTCAGCTCACTGCAAGCTCCATCTCCGGGTTTACGCCATTCTCCTGCCTCAGCCTCCCAAGTAGCTGGGACTACAGGCGCCAGCCACCTCGCCCGGCTAGCTTTTTTTTTTTTTTTTGTATTTTTTAGTAGAGACGGGGTTTCATCGTGTTGGCCAGGATGGTCTCGAACTCCTGACCTCGTGATCCGCCCGTCTCAGCCTCCCAAAGTGCTGGGATTACAGGCTTGAGCCACCGCGCCCGGCCAGGATATAAATTTTACTGCAATAACAACTATAATACCAAAAACCCACTGCAGCAGGATTATTAGGAATAAATGTTACTGCTGCTTCTAAAACACAAACGATCACTCCATTGGCGGCTGCAAAGAGACCTCACGCTGGTGAGTGTAAAGGCGCTATGTGAGCTACTCTAAAACCCACAACACTCACAACTGCGTTGGGACGATTGCGAATCCATTTTATGTCTCCAATGAAGACGCAAATAAAATGAATGATGCCCTTTGTAGTTAAATTTTCAATCATCTTGCCGGCAAGAATTTTTTACTGCTGCAATTGTAAAACTATAAAACGCAAAAAGAAGAAGCTATTTCAGCCCCAGGAAAGACGAAATGATAAAAATGAGGCTTTCTCTGTGAGACATGTATGGTTGGGGCAGGAAAATCGTTCTTATAGATGTGAATTTGGAGGGCCGGGCGCGGTGGCTCATGCCTACAATCCTAGCATTTTTGGAGGCCGAGGCAGGTGGATCACCTGAGAGGTCAGGAGTTTGAGACCGGCCCAGCCAACATGGTGAAACCTCGTCTCTACTAAAAGTACAAAAATTAGCCGGGTATGGTGGTGCACAGGAGCTACTCAGGAGGCTGAGGCAGGAGAATTGCTCGAACCCAAGAGACAGAGGTTGCTGTGAGCTGGGATCGCACCACTGCAATCCAGTCTGGGTGATAAGAGTGAAACTCCAGCTCAAAAAAAAAAAAAAAAGATCTGAATTTGGAAGAGGCTGGGACTAGGATTGCCAGATAAAATACAGGATGCTCAGTTTAATTTGAATTTCAGAGAAACAACAAATACCACTTTTTTTTTTTTTTTTTTTTTTTTGAGGCACAGTCTCACTCTGTCACTCAGGCTGGAGTGCAGCGACACGACCTTGGCTCACTGCAACCTCCACCTCCTGGGTTCAAACGATTCTCGTACCTCAGCCCTCTGGTAGCTGGGATTACAGGTGCTCACCACCAAGCCCAGCTAATTTTTGTATTAGTAGAGATGGGTTTTTGCCCTGTTGGCCAGGCTGGTCTCGAACTCCTGACCTCAAGTGATCTACCCACCTCGGCCTCCCAAAGTGCTGGGATTATAGGCGTGAGCTCCCACACCCAGCCAAATACATTTTTTAGAGTAAGTATCTCTCTTGTATTGCATGGGATATACTAACGCTAAAAATGTATTTGTTGGGCTGGGTGCAGGGGCTCATATCTGTAATCCTAACACTTTGGGAGACTGAGGCGGGTGGATCACAAGGTCAGGAGTTCGAGACCAGCCTGGCCAGCATGGTGAAATCCCATCTCTACTAAAAATACAAAAATTTGCTGGGTATGGTGGCACATGCCTGTAATCCCAGCTACTTGGGAGGCTGAAGAAGAAGAATTGCTTGAACCCACGAGTCGGAGGTTGCAGTGAGCCAAGATCGTGCCACTGCACTCCAGCCTGGCAACAGAGGAAGACTCCGTTTCAAAAAAAACAAAAAATACATATATATATATTTGTTGTTTGTCTGAAATTCAAATTTAACTAGGTGTCTTGGTTTTGTGTTTGTGTGCTTGTTTGTTTCACTAAGTTTGGCCACCTTAGGCCAACCTGAAGAACAAAGATGGACCTCTAAGCCCATCAGTGAACACTTTTTTTTTTTTGAGATGGGAGTCTCGCTCTGTCGCCAGGCTGGAGTACAGTGGCATAGTGAGCGGTCCTTTTTTTTTTTTTTTTTTTGAGACAGGGTCTCACTCGCTCTGTCACCTAGGCTACAGTACAGTCGTGCAGTCATGGCTCACTACCCTGTCAACCTCCTGGGTTCACGTGACCCTCTCACCTCAGCCTCCCAAGTAGCGGGGACTACAGGTGTGCACCACCACGCCCCGCCACAAGTAAACTCTTACAGTGAAGAATGGCTGGGATTCATTCGGAGGCTTAGAGCTGGCCAGGCAGGGCGCTGTTGGTCTCAAGCGGCTGAATTTGTCCCTAAGGCTTTAGGTGAGGTTCGGGCGGGGGGCTCAGGAGCTGCTGCCACAGCCTTGACACGGACCATTGAAGTGCAAAGGCACAATGAGTGGCACTGATCGGGATTCATACCCACTTGCATGTCAGCCTCATACTATGCTGCTAAGTGGGGCATGGTGCTGCTGACTCACAACAGGAGAGTAGAAGGAGCTGGTCCTGGGCCACACAGCCAGAGACCTGCGAGAGCTTTGGAGCCCTCAGTCCCTTCCCCTGGGCTGCAGGGTGAGGCCCTGACGAGGTCTGCAGAGGGCAACTGCATTCAGGGCTCCAGAGTGTGCTAACTTGGGAGGCTACACCTTCTGTCCTTAAAAGCTTTGAAGAAGGCCTGGCTTCCCGACCAGCGCCCCAGGTACCCGAGAGTGAAAATCAGCCTCAAGTCTTAAGGAGCCAGGGCTTGTTAATTGGAGTAAAAACTGCATGATCCAGTTTGGATCGCCCACTTACTCACTAGGCCTAGTAGCAAATGGCTTTCAGCTGCTGCCAAAAAAAAAGTAAATCCACCTTCAAAGAGGAGCGGCTTTGCCCCTTCCTCCCCCACCAGAAAACCAGTAAGAACAGGAGGCAGTCAGGAGAGGCGAACTCCAGGGAACCTCTGGAAGAGGCTCAACCCCCAGCGGGGCCTCCACGAGTGAGCACCTCTGTTCCCATGATTGTTCCATAAACCTCTAGGCCCCATCACAGCCCCACCTTGTGGTTTCGCTGAGTTTGGATGGTGGGTTTTAGGGGATTGCCCTGAAGGAGAACAACACAGCCGCCCCCGACCCCAGTCTGCAGAGCACCTGAAAGATGCCCTCCCCTGCTCCATCCCCACTCCCAGCCTCCCCACCACAGGTGCCCATGCACCAAAACACATACAGTGTGTCCTTAATGCAAATTAGATGGAAATATAACAGCATTCCCAAAATATATTGTTGGGGCTCAGAAAATATGGCACCTTGACAAGAGGGGGCCCCAAGGTCTCTCTGACTTTCCCCCAGCCCGTGTCTCTCCAAAGCACAGGATGAGGCTGTTCTCAGACTTTCCATAACTACCTAGAAACCAGACCCGCCAAGAGGAACACAATGGCCTTCCCTGACACTTTTTTTTTTTTTTTTTTTTTTTTTTTTTTGAGACGGAGTCTTGCTCTGTCGCCCAGGCTGGAGTGCAGTCCTGACACGTTATTAACTGAAGGAGATTAAAACTCACATCACAAAGGCAGAGGCTGGCATGAAACACCACACCGAGAGCCCAGAGGAACTTCTTCCCAAACCATTGTCTGTTCTTCAGTCCCACTCAACTCCCAGAGAGAATTATTCACTAACCATTGTCCCAGCAAGGGGCCTCTTCATTTCATTTTCCCCAAAGAACCACTGACTATGCCTCAAAGAGGTGGTTTCTCCACCACTTCTTCCCCCACGAAGAAGGACGTGGCAGGTTCTGGACCCCTCTGGATTACTGGGTAGTCACTGTCCGGGGACCCCTGCGCTGTGCAGTTAGAATACATTTTGTGAGCCTTTTCTCTTCTGAATCTTCCTTTTGTCCGCTGATTTTTCAGCTAAGCTTCAGAGGGCAAAGGGAAGCTTTCTCTTCCTAACCCAGAATCCGACCACTTCTCAGCCGTTCCACTGCCACCCCCGGCCGCAGTCCCCGGCATCTCCTGCCCAGGGGACTTAGTTCCACTCTGTGTTGTCTGCTCCCACCACAACCTCCCCAGGGCACCTGAGTGACGCTGCAGGGCCCCCTCCCACTACATGGCCCCTGCACAGACCATACTCTTCCCAAGACCCAGAGCTCCCCGTGCCTGGCTCCACCCTCCTTATGGTTTCGGAAACACACACCCGTGTGTCCTCGTCCTCACTCTCCCTGACTTGTCACCTGTATTTTTCTCTCCCTGCTGGGCTGGAGCCCTGCAAGGTAGGCATTTTCATCCGCTGAGATATCTGCAGTCTCTGGAACACCCCTGGCTCATAATAGACACCGAGCTTTGCTGAATAAGTGAATGAACGGGAGACTGAAGGAGCAAGCTTGCTTTTACACAGCCACCTCTCAGAACACACATGCGTCTGTCTGCACTGGTCTGTCGTGTTGGGTTCTAGGGCGGGGAGGAGTGCCACTGATTTGCTTCATTCATTCGCCTGGTGTTGGCGTGCCCCTCCCTTTTGACTATAGCTTACCTGACTTGCACCTTCTTCCTCACTGCCCCAAGGCCTGACCTGGAGTCGGCCTGCCATAGGCACCCCTGCATTCCTGCTGATGACCGTCTCACCTGGAGAGAGTGACCGGTTGTGGCTGGGCCTCATTTGCATGTGCTTTGCATAACCACCTACAAGCCACATTGAGCAGGGAAGGTGGGGTGCAGAGAGGACTGGCCCTGGGGCCCCCTGAGAGCTGACCTCTGCAGATGTTCTGGGGGTTGGGGCTCCTTGGGGGACCAGCTCCACCTGGTGCCAATCTCCCCAGGCCAGGCTGGGGATGCGGCTCGGGGCACAGTGAGGGTAGGTGTAGAGGCTTCCCTCCCCAGACACGGCTTCTCCCTTCCTTTCCCTGGGAAAGGGGAGGCCGCCCTGCAAGCCCCAGGAACCTGCCCCAAGACCCTCTGAAGTTCAGGCCCCGCCTCCCTGCACTGAAGAGGCTGGAGTTGGGGAGCAAGTGTCACCCACGCCTCAGAGTGAGCCCTAGATCTGAGGAGAGACAAGATGGGGAGAAGGGGAAGGGTGTCAGCTCAGAGGGCAGCCCTGCCCACTCTGCCAGGTCCCAGCTTTCAGAAGTGGCTGAGAGGAGATGAGATGCCCCGCTCCCCGGAGCGGGTCACAGAACTCGGGGTAAGTTTCTGGTCTGCCCACCTGGGAGATGCCCCTAGAGAGAGGCCTCCCCAGTGGCACCCACCACCCCAGGGCAGGTGGGGAGCAGCGTTCCCTACCCCATGAGCCCAGCCGGCCTGGCCACCCTGCTAGGCCACATGGTGCCACAGGTCAGCAGGGGTCTTCAGGCCATGTGAGGAAGGTGTCTGGGCTGGTGGCCAGGCTGGGTGGGAGGGGTGGGGACAGGTGGAGCGGGGCGGGCGATTGGGCAACCCCAACCCCTCAGCAGGCTGCACCATCCCCGGCTGGAGCCACCCTTCTCAGTAACTGTGACCTCAAGCAGCTGCTGCACCTGTCAGGTGTGGGTGAGCCCGGCTCTTCTTTCCCTTCCAGGGGAGGAGTCAGCCCAGGAGTCAACTGTGAGGTGAGGTCGGGGAGGGGACTAAGGAGCTGAGAACAGGAGACAGGAGAGAGGACAGGCTGTCTTCAGGCACAGCTGGCACCTGGGGGAAGCCGCCTCCTCCCACCCACCCCCACCCCGCCCCCGGCTTGTTACTGGAAACGAGGAGAGCCTCCCAGGTCCCAGCAGAGCTGCTGCTGGTAAGTCCCTTCCCCAGCGGCCCCTCCACCCCTCACAGGCCCAGCTGTGCCAGCCCCAGCCTGGGCCCCACTCCCGGCTTCTGCTTTAGGTGGTCTCCTGTGGCCTGAGGCCCTGGGGGTGGGCAGGGGTAGGTACCCACGCTCAGAGGCAGGTACCCACGCTCAGAGGCTCTGCACCTGTCTCCAGGCCTCCCTGCTGCCTGGGCTTTGTGGTGGGAGTAGCGGCTGCAGGTGAGGGGAGTCCTCTGCAATCAACCCTGGTTTATAGGAACTGGGGCCCCAATGCCCAGACTCATGGGCCTCCAGGGGAGCAGGTGGGAGGCCCTGCCCAGCTCACCTCCCTCTGAGCATGGATCTGAGGTCACATACACCTGGCTGGAAGTGACTTATCCTGTGAACCTCAGTGTCCTTACCTGTAAAAGGCAACAAAAATCCCTCTTCCTCCAAGTGGCTGAGAAAGGTGGAGAAAACAGCATAAGAGCAGCTGGTCCCAGCCCTGTGAGCACCGGCCTGGACCCCTCGGGCGGGATCCCCTCGTACCATCTCTGCCCGTGATCCAAGGAGACCATTTCAGAGAGGTTAGACAACATGCCGGGCTCAGGGCACGGGGCAGGCTTGAGCTTAGCCACAGCCAGCTGGCTGGTGAGCAGGGGCGGGGTGGCCGTGAGCCTGGAGAGTGAGGGCGACTTCTTTCTACCCCCTCCCAGAAGGAAAAAGCCTACATTTTACATAGCAGCCCTTTTGGGCAACAGGCTTCCCTTTTGTTTTTTTGAGACAGAGTCTTGCTCTGTCACCCAGGCTGGAGTGCAGTGGCATGATCTCGGCTCACTGCAACCTCCACCTCCCGGGTTCAAGTGATTCTCCTGCCTCAGCCTCCCGAGTAGCTGGGACTACAGGTACCTGCCACCACGCCCAGCTGATTTTTTGTATTTTTAGTAGAGATGGGGTTTCACCATGTTGGCCAGGCTGGTCTGGAACTCCTGACCTCAGATGATCTGCCCGCCTTGGCCTCCCAAAATGCTGGGATTACAGATGTGAGCCACCACACCCAGCCCTCTTTAAAAAAAAAAAAACAAAAACTTTTAAGTTCACGGGTACAAGTGCAGGTTTGTTATATAGGTAAACCCGTGACATTGGGGTTTGTTGTACAGATTATTTCACCACCCAGGTACTAAGTCTAGTACCCATTAGTTATTTTTTCTGATCCTCTTCCTCTTCCCAGCTTCCACCCTCCGATAGGCTCCCGTGTCAGCTGGTCTCCTCCATGCAGGTTCTTAGCAATATCAACTGAGACCAGGTGCGGTGGCTCA
>NC_045449.1:72033838-72045563 GCF_002776525.5 Piliocolobus tephrosceles | reverse complement strand
AAAAAAAAAAAAAAAAAAAAAAGATAACTACCCCTGATGGAATGCAAGGGGAAAGCTCCGCCCTTGCCCATCAATCCTGGCAGGTGCTCCATCCTCTCACCTGGGGACCCAGGTGGCAGCCGGCAGAGAGAGCTCAGAAACTCCACGTCAAGGTGGCAAAGCAGCCTCCGTCTGGGTCCCCTAAGGGAGTAGGGCTGCGTAGACTGGGTGCACCCGCCCTGGGCTGTTACAGAAGGAGCAATAAACTTCTTCTCCACGAGCCACAGCTGCTATTGTTGGCTACTGTGCCGCAGCTGCTAAGCCTACCTTAACTAGCGCCAGTTACAAGAAACAGAAACTCATGTCAAACCAGCTTAAGTCAAATGGAGACTGAAATGCAAACTAAAACCACAAGAAGACACCACTCAATACCTATTAGGATGGCTACTATTTTTTAACAAAACAACAGAAAATAACAAGTGTTGGTGAAGATGTGGAGAAATTGGAATCCTGTGCACTCCACTTTTTTTTTTTTTTTTTTTTTTTTAGGCAGAGTCTCACTATCGCCTAGGCTGGAGTGCAGTGGCGCTATCTCGGCTCACCACAACCTCCACCTCCCGGATTCAAACAATTCTCATGCCTCAGCCTCCCAAATAGCTGGAATTACAGGCATGCGCCACCAAGCCCGACTAATTTTTGTATTTTTAGTGGAGTCGGGGTTTCACCATGTTGGCCAGGCTGGTCTCAAACTCCTGACCTCAAGTGACTCACCTGCCTCGGCCTCCCAAGGTGCTAGGATTACAGGCATGCACCACCACGGCCCGACTAATTTTTATATTTTTAGTAGAGACAGGGTTTCACCATGTTGGCCAGGCTGGTCTCAAACTCCTGACCTCAAGTGATCCACCAGCCTCGGCCTCCCAAAGTGCTGGGATTATAGGCATGAGTCACAGCACCCGGCCCTGTGCACTCAATTTTGGTGGGAATGTAAAATGGTAGAGTTGCTGTGGAAAACAGTGTGGTGAGATCCCCAAAAAGTGAAACATAGAATTAGCGTATAACCCAGCACTTCCACTCCTGTGTCTATCCCCAAAAGAAGTAAAAGCAGGGACTCAAAGAGATATATGTTCACCCGCGTTCATAGCAGCGTTATTCTTTTGCAATAGCCAAAAGATAGAAGCAACCCTAGTGTCCATGGACGCATGAATGGTAAACTGTGATCCATCCACACGGTGGAATATTATTCAGCCTTTAAAAAGGAAGGAAATTCTGACCCACGCTCTCACATGGATGAAGCTTGAAGACATCACACTGAGTGAAATCAGCCAGTCACACAAAGACACATATCGTGTAATTCCACTCATGTGAGATTGTTAGATTTGTAGAGACAGAAAGTAGAATGGAGGTTGCCAGGGGCTGGGGTCCAGGGAAATGGGGAGCTAGGGTTAATGGGACAGTTTCAGTTTGGGAAGATTAGAACGTTCGGGAGCTGGAGAGCGATTGTGTAATAGTGGTAATTAATGCCACTGAATTGTACACTTGAAAATGGTTAAAATGGTTAATTTTGTTATGTGTGTGTGTATATATATAATCTTTATATACATAAATTATTTATTTTACAGATGGGCAAAATTAGTTTAAAAAATACACTTTACCAAGGAAAAAAAAAACAGGTTAGACAAACATGGGAAAATATTAATACTTTTCCCACGTGGAATCTGGGTGATGTTCTATGGGGATTCATTATGCCCTTCTGCCTATTTGTATTTATTTATTTATTTTTGAGATGGAGTCTCGCTCTGTCACCCAGGCTGGAGTGCAGTGGCGCAATCTTGGCTCACTGCAATCTCCGCCTCCCTGGTTCACACCATTCTCCTGCCTCAGCCTCCCGAGTAGCTGGGACTACAGGCGCCCGCCACCATGCCTGGCTAATTTTTAAAAAAAATTTTTAGTAGAGATGGGGTTTCACTGCGTTAGCCAGGATGGTCTCAATCTCCTGACCTCGTGATCCACCTGCCTCTGCCTCCCAATGTGCTGGGATTACAGGTGTGAGCCACCACGCCCGGCCCCTTCTGCCTATTTTTAAAAAATATTTTCATGGGCTGGGCACAGTGGCTCAGGCCTGTAATCCCAGCACTTTAGGAGGCCGAGGTGGGCAGATCACCTGAGGCCAGGAGTTTGAGACCAGCTTGGCCAACATGGCGAAACCCCATATCTACTAAAAATACAAAAATTAGCTGGGTGTGATGGCAGAAGCCTGTAGTCCCAGCTACTCGGGGGGGCTGAAGCAAGAGAACTGCTTGAACCGGAGAGGTGGAGGTTGCAGCAAGCTAAGATCACACCACTGCACTTCAGCCAGCCTGGGTGACAGAACAAGACTTGGTCTCAAAAGAAAAACATTTTTTTTTCATAATAAAAACTAAAAACAAGTAAGGGGAGAATGGAATGATCAGTCCTGCTTCTTCACTCCCTTGTAGTAGAATTATGCATTCATATCCTTGATGTGGGCATGGCTATGGGACTTGATCAGCATGATGTAGGGGATACGGAGTGAGTAGACTTGAACTGTGCTTGCACAATGAAATTGCTCTCTTGCGCTGCCGAAGTCATCCTGGAAGGAACACGCCTCAGGTAGCCTGCTGGGCTGAGGTTGATAAGAAACATGTGAAGCAAACCTGGACCCAACTCACAGCCCAGATGCCAGCCAGCTAATTTGAGCCTGGATCTGGTGAACCCCAACAGACCCACAGAGATGTGAGCAAAAAAACAAATGCTGGGCCGGGCGCGGTGGCTCAAGCGTGTAATCCCAGCACTTTGGGAGGCCGAGACGGGCGGATCACGAGGTCAGGAGATCGAGACCATCCTGGCTAACACGGTGGAACCCCGTCTCTACTAAAAACTACAAAAAACTAGCCTGGCTAGGTGGCGAGTGCCTGTAGTCCCAGCTACTCCGGAGGCTGAAGCAGGAGAATGGCGGGAACCCGGGAGGCGGAGCTTGCAGTGAGCTGAGATCCGGCCACTGCACTCCAGCCTGGGCGACAGAGCGAGACTCCGCCTCAAAAAAAAAAAAAAAAAAATGCTTATTGTAGAATGCCACCAGGATTGTGGGGCTGCTTGTTACACAGCCTGATTATGGCAATCACTAACTGATACAGGGAGTTTCTCATGAAACCCAAGAGAAGCCACTAGTCAGTATTGTGACTGACAGTGGCACTCCGGTTAACCCAGGTAGAAAAGGAATTGAGTGGGTGTAATCATTAGCACAGAATGGCCTGCATAGGGTATCGAGGCTAGATATTCACTGTGTGCTGTGACTCAGTGCTGTCTGGCTCTGCCACAATCCTTAGGAACAATCCTAAATTAATCTTTATTTTATTTTATTTTTTTTTTTTTTGAGAGTCTTGCTGTGTCACCCAGGCTGGAGTGCAGTGATGTGATCTTGGCTCACTGCAACCTCTGCCTCCTGGGTTCAAGTGATTCTCCTGTCTCGGCCTCCCGAGTAGCTGGGATTATAGGTGCACACCACCACACCTGACTAATTTTTGCATTTTCAGTAGAGACAAGGTTTCACCATGTTGGCCAGGCTTGTCTCAAACTCCTGGCCTCAAGTGATCCACCCGCCTCGGCCTCCCAAAATGCTGGGATTACAGGCGTGAGCCACCACACCTGCCCCTAAATTACTCTTGAACTTGGCATCTCATCTTCAACATTAAACATTCAGGTGGAAGCATTTAATGTGATCACTTTGGTCCCATTCCCAGGAGTCAGTTTTCAGAGCCTGGGAAAGGGAGCAGGGACTCCCAGGACCCTACCTCCAACGTAGAAAGGGTATTTGACACCAGGCAACCAAAAGGGTCAATGTCTACCACTGGCAGGAATGCAGGAGGGGCTGAAGACAGGGGTGAGCTCTCGGCAGGAGTGGGGGGCCTGCTCCTACCTCCTGCTCTTCCCCCATGTCCCATCTGTTTTGAACTCAGAGTTTCGGACAAGAGCCCCCTCCTGCTCTCTGAAGGGCACCAGTGTGGCTGCCCACTGCTCCCAGGTTCCACGTGCCTAGCTTCGGCCACCTGGAGGGAGGCTGGTTCCTCTTCCTCATTCCAGTTCTGATTTCTGGAGCCAAGCAAAAGCCACTCGGAGAAATGCCCCTCGGCTTCCACTGTCTCCAGGCAAAGGGTAGGAAGGAGCAGTTCCCAGAGGCTGAGAAGAGGACTCAGATGAGGCCACAGGTGTCTGCAGCCATATGGAGTCTGGCAGATGCAGGCGGTGACATAGGGAGTTGTCGACGTCCCAGCTAAGTCAGCTGAGAACAGAAAGCCAGTGGGACAGACAACCCCAACTCACAGGGCGGCTGGGGGGCTGGGGCGAGGCATGCTGAGTACACCTGACTGATCCCAGCACAACTCACAGGGCGGCTGGGGGGTTATCCCAGCCCAACTCTAGGACAGCTGGAGGGCTGGGGGAAGGCATGCCTACCAATCTCAGCCCTGGACAGACAGGCAAGGAGAGGGCTGTGAGGGAGACAGACAGAGGAACACCCACGCCTCCAACTGCACTGTCCCTCGCCCTCGTGTTCTACAGGTGCCTCCTACTGTGGGCCCCGCAGAGGCAGGGGATGAGGGAGCCCACTGATACGCCCCGTCAGGCAGCCTCCCTGAGCGAGCAGGAGCAGGTCAGGGGTGAGTGTGGAAGGATGACACAGCCCAGGGCGTCCTAGGCCCCCGGGGCACAGGCCAGTTCCCTGTGCTTCTTGACCGCTGCCTCATTTGCAGACACACATGCTCCTGTCGGAAAATATCTGGAGTCATCTCAACTCCTGTCCTCCATTCCCCAGGTCCACAAGTCACCAGGTTCCATTCCCCTCCCCCTCCACATATCAGAGCTGTCACAGACTCCCCATGCCCCATTTCAGGGGTCTTGGCCCAGGTCTTGTCATGCCTTATCTGGACCAAGAGCAATGGTTTCCAACTAGCTCCGCCCAGGTACCCCCTGCCCCGCCCGTGTCCCCCACGGTTGCACCATGCCTGCTTGCACTTGCCCTCTCTCTTCACTGGTGCTCCAGCAGCTGCAGAGGCAGGGCTGAAGCCTGGGCCTGCTCTCAGGGCCCCACCTCCTGCTCATCCTCCATGTGGCCCAAGCCCTCTATGGCTGTTTGCCTCTTGCCCACATCTTCCATGTTGACGTTGCCTGGGACTGGAGGATGTATCAGCATATGGGTCCTTGGGCCAGGTTAAAAACGGTGTGTGAGGCCGGGTGTGGCAGCTCATGCCTATAATCCCAGCACTTTGGGAGGCTGAGGTGGGTGGATCACCTAAGGTCAGAAGCTTAAGACCAGCTTGGCCAACATGGTGAAACCCCATCTCTACTAAAAATACAAACATTAACCAGGTGTGGTGTCACGTGCCTGTAATCCCAGCTCTCAGGAGGCTAAGGCAGGAGAATCGCTTGAGCCTGGGAGGTGGAGGC
The DNA here is from genome assembly GCF_002776525.5 of Piliocolobus tephrosceles. Taxonomy (NCBI): domain Eukaryota; kingdom Metazoa; phylum Chordata; class Mammalia; order Primates; family Cercopithecidae; genus Piliocolobus; species Piliocolobus tephrosceles. The sequence continues at coordinate 72,040,121 of NC_045449.1, read as the reverse complement.
TGCAGTGAACCAAGATCGCACCATTGCACTCCAGCCTGGGCCACTGAGAGAGAATCTGTCTCAAAAAAACAAACAAACCCGATGTGTGAGTCCAGCTTTGCCACTCAGCTTCCTCACATTAATTTCCTTCATTCACTCATTCATTCAATCAACAAAGCTTTATCTGTGCCAGGTTCTGCCCTGAGGCTCTGCAGACCCAGCTGTGGAACAAGCCCACCCTCTGCCTTCACAGGGTCTACAGGAGTTAGTGCATGCAGTGTGCTTAGAACAGGGCCTGCTGGAGGAATGTTTACTACTATTATTAATGACTGATACCCGGGGCTAGTGATCCAGCATTTCCTGCCAAGAGCCCCAGCCCTGTCCCTTCCAAGAGAACCAGCCCTCCTCAGCCTCACCAGGGACAGTGACATGTCTGACCCCCTGCAGCCTGCAGGCAAGAACGCTTTTGTCTTTTCCTGTCACTTTCTAGTTCCCGAAAAAGGGACTGGGGTTCAGGCGGTGGGGTGGGCTGGACTGAAGGAGCCCAGGACCAGAGTCTATCCTGCAAGGGAACTGCTCCCAAGACAGCCACACCCACCCCCACTCCCGGAGGGGTCCCCATCTTGCCTCTTAGAAGACAGAGGGAGCAGAGTTGAGGCTAAGGGGTGCTGCCCCCTCATACCAGAAATCTGGACAGAACCACAGCAGGGTGCCAAGTTGGGGCTCAGCCCCCACACTTCCTCCTGAGCAGGAGAGAGCAGGTCCTAGGCAAAGGCCGAGCCCCTGGTCTGCTGAGCAGCCATGGGTGTGAATTCAATGTCTGGTACGGCCCCAGCCGGCAAGCGGGCCTCACGCAGCCTTTCATCCTCCCTTTATCATCTGCAGCAAAGCGTTTACAGTCAATAAGCTGGCTAATTAATTCTCTTCAAAGACCTCTCAATTATTCATCCTGGGCTACAGAGAGAACAATTAGAGCATCTCCTCGCTCGCTCTCGCTGCAGAAGTGAGGCTGGGCCTGGGCCACAGAGCCCCCTGGGCCCCTGCAGCCTCGGGTGTCCCCAGGGGCCCCTCCCCCCGGCAGAGGCAGCAGGACAGAACCTTCTAGGGGGATCCTCTTCCCCCAGCTTGGAAGCAGCTCAGAGCAGTATCCCCACTGCTCAGGGGGAGGACACGGGGACCCTGAGCAGGCAGCGACTTCTGGAGTTCAACAGCCCCCTAGGGCAGGCCCGTGGATGCAGAGCCGGGCTCCAGGTGCCCGCAGCAGGGCCACAGGGACCTGGGGCTGAGCCCTCTCTGCCTCCAGGAAAAAGGTTTGTGCTGGGAGGGGAGGGGAGGAAGAGGGGAGCGGCTAACAGGGTAGCAGCTGCAGCCAAGCCGGGAAGGGTCTCGTGTCCCAGCGACTGCGGCAGGGGTCACTCTAGAAGGGGTGAAGTCCCAGAGCAGCCCTCAGGTTCCAAGAGAAGCTGCACTGTGGGCCCCAGCTAGGACTCCTCTATGCCAAGGGGGCCCCTAGGTCAGAGCTAGCTTCACTGCTCCGCTCCAACTTCCTGGAGTTGCTCAAGTCACTCACTGGGGCCTTCAAGGACAGGGCAGCTGGTTGTGCCCCCGGTCCACCCTCTCCTCTCCAGCCCGGGGCCCGCATTGCCAGCTCTCGCTCCTGTCTCCCCCAAACAACAGACACCAGCACGCGCAGAGTTAACTCCCTGAGGCTCCAAGACCGCGCAGAGTGGGGGGTGGGGGCCCGGGCGTGCCTGTCGGGAAGTATGGATTTCTGCAGTGGTTTTACTGGAAAAGCTGTAGCTGAAGGTGGGAGGGGGTCACCATAGCAACTTCTGGCTGTGGGAACAGGTTGGCTAGTGGGAACCCATTGTTCCAGGGGCCCAAGGGGGCCCAGCAGGCCCTGGGGGACCCCACATTTGCCTCCCAGGCGTCTTCACCTACTCCAAGAGCTACGGAGACCCTCCTCAATCTGGAATTACCAACCTCCCCGCCTCCCTTCCCGTCCTCCCTCCTGTAACATCTCCCCAGGGCTGGGCCCCTCACTCAGCCGCCCCGCCCCCCCACTGAAGTGCCCCTTGCACCCGAGCTGTTAATCCAAGCACCAATTACCCGGCGGAGGCCCAGGAGCTCCAGGGAATCTCCTTCTTGGAAGAGATTTTCATGTGGAGCGAGCCTGGCTTCAACGCCTGCAGTGAATTCAGGGGATGCCATCCATGAAGCTCCCCGACCCCAACACAACCCAACAGAGGGAGCCCGGGATTCCGGCGGCGGGCGGTGGGCGGGGTGGGCAAGAGCTCGCCCCAACCCCACCCCAACAGGGAAGATTCCAAACAAAGCAACAAATTCTAGGAAGTCCACCCCACCACAAACCTGCACGGCCCTCCCTGCACGGGAAATCAGGGTAAGGGGAGGCGGCCCGGAAGGCACAGGGGGCTCCCAGGTGCCCCTCCAAATCCCAATGCCCTCCTGCCTGCTCTCTGCCCAGGAAGGCTCCTTGATAGCTGGGATCGGCCCTGCCCAGCGTCCCATGCCACTGCGAGTGCACTGCACGAAACCTCCCATGGGACCCCCTGCGATGCCTTGCTGAAGCCCTCGCAGCTGACTCAGCCCCGGCCCCAGAGGGCCTCCTGGGTGCAGGGTGCACGGGATCGGGGATCAGGCCAAGGGAACATGGGGCACATGAAAGCAGACACGGCTGGCTCCTAGGCCCTCCAGGCTCAGGTTCCTCCCGGGTCCTGCAGGGCTCTGGGCTGGCCTTGGAGCCCTCCTGCAAACCAGGGAGGCACAGAGTGGGGGGCTGGGAGGGCCCCGGAGGATGTGTGTGTGTGTGTGTGTGGCCCGAAGGCACTTCCAGGAATCTCCAGTGGCACTGCCCAAAAGGCCCTGGCCAAGCAGAGATGGCTGCGGGGGAGTGAGGGGGGACGGCGGTGGCAGGGGGTGGGGTGAGGGGAGCCACGCCCCCTGCTTTTGTTCCTTTCTCTTGGGATGCTGTCCCAAAAGCCCACCCGCCCGCCCCCCACCTGGGCCCCTCCCTGCTGTGCTGGAGGTCCTCAGATCACTGATTCGTCTCACTCTGGTTTCCTCTTCTAAATATGGGCCAGATAAGCCCACTTCCAGGGGGTGGTGGGCGCTGAGGGAGATGAGGTGATACGCGGGACGTTAATAGGTGACGGATTCCAAGGTCATGCTGGTTCCTCCTCCTTCACCCCCACCAGAAAAGGGCAGTGGCCCTTCTTAAGTCCTGGGTTGCTGCTGAGAGATGTGGCTCCCTAACCCTCCCTCCAGTCCTCCAGAGTCCTGTGGGGCAGGGGGGACATCAGCATAGGCCAGACCCCACAAAATCGCAGTAGGCCTGCCCAGGCCAAACACCCGGCTGCGATTTTGCAGCGTTGGGCAGAGCCTGAAAGAGTTAACCTGACCGTCCTTAACCAGGGTCTTTCCTTCCTCTGGGTCGTCCAGCTGATTTGGGGGACACCACAACTTCTGGGGCCTCCCTGTGCTCCCATTATATCCCTGCCCTGGCCCCACACCCGCTGCCTGCACGCTCCGATCTGCCGAATCCCGATAAAACATTTGGAGGAGATAAGTACTGCATATAAATAATTAAGACCACATGCAGATTCGCCAACAAAAGAAAAGTTTCAAACCCCCATTCCGGGAACAGCTGCCCGTGTGGGGCCCGGCAGGGCTGTGGAGGCCCACCCCACAGACTCTGTCTTCTGGAAGGACCAGCCAGGGGCTCCTCCCCAAGCCAGTGCCTCCCCCAGCACCAGGGGGCCTGGCTTCCAGAGTGGGCAGGGGGAGTGTGGCAGAGGCACAGAGCCCAGGGTAGGATGGGGAACGCCAGCACCACTGTGGGGTGGCCCTCACGCACCCACAGAGCCCAAACCCCTAGGCAGGATCCCCTAACCCCAACACCAGGCAGGCTCTAGCCACCCTGTCGGTTCCCAATAAGCCATTTATTGAATAAAGATTGAACCCAAAACTCCAGGTTCCAGGGGAGTGTGAGTCCTGAGCTCTGGCTGAGGGCAGCTGAGCTGGAAGAACTCCCAGGAGTAGCTGTCCCCCGTGCCCTTCTCTGCGGGACAGGTTGGCGCAGGCTCGCCCTGGACTGAAGGAAGGCTTGCCCTGCCATGCCCCTGCTCAAGGACCTGCCAGGGCTCCCTATGGATGTTAGTATCTGATCCCATCCCTCTGCCTGGCTTTCAAGGCCCTCCTGGGGCCATCCCAGGAGGTCAGACAGGGATCCTGCTCACACCATGCTCCATGCCCTCCCTGGAGCTGTTCTGTACTGGCCTCCTCACAACTCCCCACCACCCCCACCCCGCCTGCTCATCCCTCTAGGTTGACTTCTCACCTTCAGAAGCAATTCCCTCTCCACCCCCTGCTGTTTCCTCATCCAGCTTCTCCAGTTATTTCCTGAATGCCCATGATGCCCTAAGCCCCCTGCTAGGCATCCCGAGAATGAAAGACTCAGGTCTTTCCCTCCAGGAGCCTGAAACCCAGTGAGGGACGCTGGCAAGTGACCGATGACAAAGGCAACTGTGAGATAAGACAGGTTCCAAGGAAAAAGGGAGAAGAGGGTGTGTGTCTTGGCAGAGGGGTAGGGCTATCATGCAAGGCTTCCTGGAGGAAGAGAGAGGCTGAAAAACAACTGGAATTCTTCCAAGTGCAGAAGAGGAGGAGGCTGGGCAATGGCTGGCGGCCCTACCAGCACTGCCCCCGGCTGACTCCACACACACCTGGGGTACACACAGCCAGGGCGGGTCCTAGAGGGCAGCAGAGACCTTAGCAGTGCAGGTTCCAATCCTGGTTTTACCGCTCACCAGCAAGGTTCTCTTCCTCCCTAATCTGTTTCCTCCCCAGCAAAATGGGATCACGGTCCCAGCAGTTCATTGGAGATCCTCTCCCCTTGGCAGGAGATGAAGGACACTGACGCCAGCACCCAGCATGGGCTGGCAAACCTAATCAGTGCCCATGCATTATGTTTGCTATCCACTGACTGGTGGATGGATTAAGGACCTTGGAGTTATCTTCCTGAATCTTCCCTCCTTGGTGGCAACTCACCTCCGCTCACCAAGGGGTCCAGGAAGGCACCTGACTCTCAGGACTGCTGGCATCTTATTCGTGTCAGTCACCTACCTGACCAGGAATGCATGGCAGCACACAGCACCTCTGCTCCTGCCCAGGGCCCTGGCAGGAGCGTGACAAATACTTCTTGTGGAATTACGTTCTCCAGCGATGACGCTCTGCCCAGGGATCCCAGGGCAGCTTGGCAAGTGGGCATGCCTCAGCAGGTGCCCAGTTGTCTTTCTGTTCCCAGGAAGGTGCTCTTGGGTTCCTAATCCGAGGGCCCATGGCCGGGAGCAGTGGCTCACGCCTGTAATCCCAGCACTTTGGGAGGCCGAGGAGGGCAGATCACCTGAGGTCAGGAGTTCGAGACCAGCCTGGCCAACATAAAGAAACCCCCGTCTCTACCGAAAATACAAAATTAGCCAGGCGTGGTGGTGTGTGGCTGTAATTCCAGCTGCTTGGGAGGCTGAGGCAGGAGAATCACTTGAACCTGGGAGGCGGGGGCTGCAGTAAGCCAAGATTGCACCATTGCACTCCAGCCTGGGCAATAAGAGCGAAACTCTGTCTCAGAAAACAAAACAAAACAAGAGGGCCCAGCAGGGTCTTATCTCTGCTTCCATTGAGGGCAAGTGCTCACCAGACAGAGGCCCGAGCCCCATGTGTGCCCACGTCACCTCTCGGTCTTCAGGCCCGCCTATGCTACTCATTAAACCAGGCCTTTCTGCTGCAGCCGGTCCTGCAGGTCCCCAAATGTGGGACCTTCCTTCATCCTGCCATCCTTGACCTTGGGATCAGCAGGTGGGTGGCCAAGGACAGAAATTATACGACCTAGAGCCAGATGCGGTGGCACACGCCTACAGTCCCAGCTACCCTAGAGGCTGAGGCGGGAGGATCTCTTGAGCCCAGGAGTTCGAGGAGGCAGTGTGCTTTAGCCTGGGTTACAAAGCAAGACTCCATCTCTAAAATAAATAAATAAATAAAAAGTAATTAAAGAAATAATAAGACCTAGGAGAAAGTGACCTTCAAACTTCACACTATTGTGACCGTGCACCCTTACCCGTACAAATGATATATGCAGAGTTATTTTTAGATTACAAGTTTCCATGACTGTATGAATACATTACTTATATTATAAAACATTCACGAAAGATAGGCATTTAAAAAGAATGAGATTGGCCTGGCGCGGTGGCTCAAGCCTGTAATCCCAGCACTTTGGGAGGCCGAGACGGGC
>NC_045449.1:72031650-72033738 GCF_002776525.5 Piliocolobus tephrosceles | reverse complement strand
AGCCCGGGCAACAGAGCGAGACTCCGACTCAAACAAAAAAAAAATGAGATTTAAACGCTAAGTATAACATTCTCCTCCCCGCCCCAGGCGGTCATCCTGTATGCCCATTCTACAGGCCAGTGTCAGCAGGACACCCCTCCCCTCTGATCCATCCCCCAGCCACAAGTTCCAACCTTCCTTCTTCCCAAAGACCCCCTCGCAAACTCTGCCACTATGAAGACCTTACTTTTCCTGATCCCAGTTGTTCTTTTCTTTTCTTTTCTTTTTTTTTTTTTGAGACGGAGTCTCGTTCTGTCGTCCAGGCTAGAGTGCAGTGGCACGATCTTAGCTCACTGTAACCTCCACCTTCCGGGTTCAAGTGATTCTCCTGCCTCAGCCATCTGAGTAGCTGAGATTACAGGTATCTGCCACCACGCCTGGCTAATTTTTGTATTTTTAGGAGAGACAGGGTTTCACCATGTTGGCCAGGCTGGTCTCGAACTCCTGACCTCAAGTGATCCACCCGCCTTGGCCTCCCAAAGTGCTGGAATTACAGGTGTGAGCCCCCATGCCTGGTCTGTCTCAGCTGTTCTATCATCAGCTGGGGAGCCATGCCTGGGGTGCCCAGGGTTCCTCTCACAAGGGCCATCTCTCATCCTCTGCAGGGCCACCCTGGGAGAGAAATTCATCTTGCTTACAGCACAGGGACAGAAGCAGGCTGGCTGAGGACAAGGTGACAGGAGGGCTAGGGTTTCCAGAAGACAAAGCTTCCTTTGCGGATGCAGAAGGAGAATGCTGGGTTTGAATCCCATCTCTGGGATAAGTGACTGACTGCAGGGCGCACAGCAGGTGTTCGGTACACACACAGAACCCTTACTGCAGATACTGCTCAGCAAGGCAGGATCTGCCTGGCCCTGGCTTCAGGCCCTCGGTGGGGATTGGGCAGCCACTCTTGCCCATGCCCTGGAGGCCCCGAGATGCCAGTACTCCTCTGGGTAGTTGGGGAATGCACCCAGGGTGGAGGACGTGGGCAAGCCCTGGGATTCCATATCTCCAGGGCAGCAGACCCCACAGTCTCCAGGGATCTTGTCCATGCCCAAACTCACCTTCCCTGTCCTTTCCCACAAGGGCCCTGGCCCTGGTGGCTACAGGAGTGGGAGGAGGGGATGTGGGGGAGTCTGGGGAAGGCTGCCCTCCGTGACGCTCTGCCAAGCCAGGAGGGGTGAAGAAGTAACCCGGTCCCCGTGCTGGACCCTGGACTCCAGGGAGCAGAGCCTGCAGCCAGCTCAGCCTTGGGTCCCCTGCCTCTGTGGAGCTGGCCCAACCCCAGATGGACACTGTGCCTGATGCCCGGCATCTGACCCTGTGGCCTCCCTGCCGAGGGGCCAGAACAGAGGCCCCAGGAACAGGCAAGGCGCAGTGCACGGAGCTGACCCTGTGCCTCGGTCCAGGCCTAGTAACAGGAAGTGAGAGGCCAATGCCGGTAAATGAGATCCGAAAGATTAGAGGCCTCGCTGCCGCCCCAAGTTAGAGGACAAGTTCCTGGAAGGAGGAGGAAGCTGCCGCAGTAAATAACGCCAGACCCCAGCACGCGTCCCAGCTGTCAGCAGCCCTTGTGACCGCAGGCTGGTGGGGCTGGGAGGGAGCAGGTGGGGGCAGAAGGCCAAGGGGGTGCCCTGGTCTCAGCCTGAGCTGGGGACACCTGGAAGGCAGTAGAGCGGTTCCCAAGGGTTCTCCCAGCCCAATCCCCAAGTCCCCACTCCCCTGTCCACACACATCACAGCTTGCAACTGTATCTAAAGACAGAAGCAGGGCTGGGTGCAGTGGCTCATGCCTGTAATCCCAGCACTTCGGGAGGCCAAGGTGGGTGGATCACCTGAGATCAGGAGTTCAAGACCAGCCTGGCCAACGTGGTGAAACCCCCTCTCTATTAAATATAAAAATTAGCTGTGTATGGTGGCCAGTGCCTGTAATCTCAGCTACTGGGGAGGCTGAGGCAGAGAATCGCTTGAACTTAGGAGGTGGAGGTTTTGGAAAGCCGAGATCGCACCACTGCACTCCAGCCTGGGAGACAGAGCATGACTCCATCTCAAAAAAAAAAAGAGAGAG
>NC_045449.1:72016276-72031550 GCF_002776525.5 Piliocolobus tephrosceles | reverse complement strand
GGAGGGAGGGAGGGAAAGAAAGAAAGAAAAGCCAGCCAGCTGCAGTGGCTCATGCCTGTAATCCCAGCACTTTGGGAGGCCGAGTTGGGAGGACTGCTTTAGGACAAGAGTTTGAGACCAGCCTGGGCAACATAGCAAGACCTCATGTCTGCAAATAAAATAAATTAGCCAGGCATGGTGGTATGTCCCTGCTACTCTGGAAGCTGAGACCAGGGGACTGCTTGAGCCCAGGAGGCTGAGGCTATAGTGAGCTATGATCATACCACTGCACTCCAACCTGAGCCAGAGAGTCAGACCCTGTCTCAAACAACAACAACAACAAAAGACAAACCACGGCACGGGGGAAAATTTTTTTTTTTTCTTCAGATGGAGTCTCACTCTGTCCCCCAGGCTGCAGTGCAGTAGCTCGATCTCAGCTCACTGCAGCCTCCACCCACTGGGTTCAAGCGATTCTCCTGCCTCAGCCTCCCCAGTAGCTGGGATTACAGGCATGTGCCACCACACCTGGCTAATTTCTGTATTGTGAGTACAGACGGGGTTTCGCCATTCGCCATCTTGGCCAGGCTGGTCTCGAACTCCTAACATCCAGTGATCCCCCTGCCTTGGCCTCCCAAAGTGCTGGGATTATAGGCGAGAGCCACCGTGGCTGGACTGGGGGGAAATTTTTTTTTTTTTTTTTGAGATGGAGTCTCGCATTGTTTTCCGGGCTGGAATGCAATGGCGCAATCTCGGCTCACTGCAACCTCTGCCCCCTGGGTTCATGCGATTCTCCTGCCTCAGTCTCCCGTGTAGCTGGGATTATAGGCACCCACCACCACACCCAGATAGTCTTTTGTATTTTTGGTAGGTATGGGGTTTCACTATGTTGGCCAGACTGGTGTTGAACTCCTGACCTCGTGATCTGCCCGTCTTTGCCTCTCAAAGTGCTGGGATTGAAGGCATGAGCCACCGCACCTGGCCCTGGAGTGAAATCTTTGCAATACACAGAACCCACAGGGATCAGTATGCTCGCACATACAAACCAGCCTGACCAGTCAATGAGAAAAGACCAGAACAGGCTTTCACAAAGAGGAATTCAAACGGCTAAAACATAAGGCAAGGTGCTCTCCTTTAGCAGTTATCAGAAAGAGCACGGCCTGGTTCGGTGGCTCATGCCTATAATCCCAGCACCTTGGGAGGCTGAGGAGGGTGGATTGCTTGAGCCCAGGAGTTCAGCCTGCAATGAGCTATGATTGCACCACTGCACTGCAGCCTGGGTGACAGAGCAAGACTCAGTTTCTTAAAAAAAAGAAAAAAAAGAAAAAAAAAAAGAGGCGGGGAACAGTGGCTCATGCCTGTAATCCCACCACTTTGGGAGGCTGAAGCAGGCAGATCCCCTGAGGTCAAGAGTTCGAGACCAGGCTGGACAACATGGCGAATCCCCCATCTCTACTAAAAATACAAAAATTAGCTGGGCGTGGTGGTGGGCACCTGTAATCCCCGCTACTCAGGAGGCTGAGGCAGGAGAATCGCTTGAACCTAGGAGACAGAGGTTGCAGTGAGCTGAGATCGCGTCACTGCACTCCAGCCTGGGTGACAGAGTGAGATTCCATCAAAAAAAAAAAAAAAAAGAGATCAGATTAAAATTGCCAGAAGATATCACCACATACCACAAGAACGGCTAAGATGCAGCAGTCCGATAACACTAGCATTACTGAGATGGACAAGTGTGGGAAAGTGAGGGAGGAGAGCATTCCCAGCACTTTGGGAAAGGATTTGGCCCACCTCGTAAAGCTGCAGATGAGGGACCCCAGAATCAGCAGCCCCTCCACGAGGCGCCTGCCCTCCCAAAGCAGGCTCCTGGACCCCAGCAGACAGAAATAAGAACGCCCATCAGCGCCACCGTACATGGCCAGTCTGGAAACAAAACCCCAAATGTTCCTAAACGGGTAGAATGGAGAAATAAACTATGCTCTAGGGACCCAGTGGAAAAGTGCCTGGCAGCAGACAATAAGCGACAGCCACAGCACAGGTGACTCTGGCAAACAGAATACCAGCCTGACGAAGTCAGACATAAAAGGAGACACCCTGATTCGACTTCTGTAAAGTTCACACATAGGCCACACTCAAAACTCAACTGCTATTAAGGGATACATCCATGGTGGCAAAATCATAAAGAAAAGCAAGTCCTGGCCATGAAAGTCAAGCCAGGCCAGGCCTGGTGGCTCATGCCTGTAATCCCAGAGGTTTGGGAGGCAGAGGTAGAAGGATCACTTGAGTCCAGGAGTTCAAAAGCAGCCTGGGCAACATAGCTAGACTCCATCTCTAAAAAAACATACAAACAAACAAATATATATATATATGGAGAGAGAGAGGGAGAGGAGACAGAGAGAGAGAGAGAAAGAAAGAAAAGAAAGAAAAATGTCAGGGCAGCAGTAACTTCTGCAGAGGGAGAGGTTGTACATAGGAAGGAAACTTCTGGAATCCTGGCCATGGTCTATTTCTTTCGTGTGTGTGTGTGTGTGTGTGTTTGTGTATGTGTGTTGAGATGGAGTCTTGCTCTGTCACCCAGGTGGAGTGCAATGGCTCGATCTCGACTCACTGCAACCTCTGCCTCCTGAGTTCAAGTGATTCTCCTGCCTTAGCCTCCTGAATAGCGGAGATTCCAAGCGCCCACCGCCATGCCTGGGTAATTTTTTGTATTTTTGGTAGGGACGGGGTTTCACCATGTTGGCCAGGCTGGTCTCGAACTCCTGACCTCAGGTGATCTGCCCACTTTGGCCTCCCAAAGTGCTGGGATTACAGGCATGAGCCACCACACCTAGCCATGGACTATTTCTTGATCTGAGTGGCTACGGCATGGGAGTTTATTTTATGTGTATTTATTTGTAACACTGTACAAATATGCTTCATGCACATTTCTGTATGAGTGGTAAATTTCTTAATTTTTTTTTTTCTTTGATACGGAGTCTCACTCTTTCGCCCAAGCTGGAGTGCAGTGGCACTATCTCGGCACATTGCAAGCTCCGCCTCCCAGATTCACACCATTCTCCTGCCTCAGCCTCCAGAGTAGCTGGGAGTACGGGCGCCTGCCACCTCGCCTGGCTAGTTTTTTGTACTTTTAGTACAGATGGGGTTTCACCGTGTTAGCCAGGATGGTCTCGATCTCCCAACCTCGTGATCCACCCGCCTCAGCCTCCCAAAGTGCTGGGATTACAGGCGTGAGCCACCGCGCCCGGCCAAATTTCTTAATTTTTTAAACAAGCAAGTGTATTTGAACACCCATTGTGGTGGGTACGGGGGATGGGCCATGCCCAGCTCCCGCCCAGCCTACGATGAGCTGATGGAGTGTGGGGGAACATCCTGTGGCTGCCCACTGGGGTCACACACAGGGTCTCCCCAGCTCTGTAGCCCCCCTTGCTCTGCACCTGGCTGGGGAACAGCTCTCACTCCACCCCCCATTCTCTTCTGGTCTCGCACCCTCATGGCACCTCACTCCGGATTCCGGAGATGGTGCTGAAGGCCAACCTGGAGAGGCGCATCTTTCCCAGCGGGGGATCCCAGTTGAGGAAGTGCAGGGGCTTGGAGGAGCTCCCTCCCTTCCCACCTTCCCAACAGCACACATGACCTTGACACCCAGTGGCCCCCACATGGGCCAAGTGCATGCCCACCGTGGGCCCGGCCAGGCCCCCAGGCTTAGCGCCCAGTCCTTTGCCACCCAGTCCCCCAGACTGGGAATGATGATGGCAGTGCCAACAGCTCCCCTCTGAATATCAAGCTATCGGGGCTGGGCCTAGGCTAGGGCCCTATAGATCCTGCAGGCTCAGCGCCAAGAGGATGGGATGGAAAGGACATTCCCCCCCGACCCCCCCACCACCTGTTTACCAGGACCCAGGGCTGCTATCTCCAGCTGCGATCTGCTGCCTCCCTTTATCTCAGCGGGGCCAGCCCCGGGTTCCCAGCAGCAGCCTCCCCGGCGCGCACTTCCTGCCAGCAGCCCAGCGTTACAGGAATCCGCACACTGAACTCAGCGTGTGAGTGTGCCCACACCCCAGCGCCTGCGCCTGGGCGGGTGCCAGGGAGTGGGGGGTGCCGTGAAAGGCAGCCCACCTGGGGCTGATGTCACAAGCCCCCCTCCAGCTGGCCCAGTGGCCTCCCACTGCTCAGGGGAGCCGAAAATCTCTCAAGAAGGCCAGGGAGGGGGCTGTCTTTGGGACCCCCAGACCTGACTCTGAGAGGCTGAGGCCAGGCCAGGCCCTGTTCTCCTGGAATCCTCGCCATGTCCTTCTGCACAGGGGTCTCACACGACGCACCCAAGCTGCCTGGGGGTCTCAGGGGCGGGCGATGGCAAACCACACGTCCCTCCAGGGTCAGTCACCTGGCAGGTGTTTACTGAGTCCTGTGGCCTTGGCACTGGGCTAGGCACGCAGGACACAGCAAAGGACGAGGGTGTCTGGGCCCTGCGTGCGCAGAGCATCAGCCACACGGAGAAGTCAGAGGAGTAAACAGGCAGCTGTGACCCATGGGCAGAGGGAAGAAAAGGTGCCACAGGCACCGCAGGACAAGGGCCACCTCCATCCTCCGCTGGGCTGGGCCAGGAGGGCTTCATGGAGAATGAGGTGTCTCAGCCAGGATCTGAAGGCGGAGAAGGTGGTGACCAAGGACGCGTGCCGACGGTTGGGGGTTTTCCAGACAGAACGCAGGTGCAGAGGTCTCGGGGTGAAAGACAGACCAGCACATTCGGGAACAGAAGTGTCGCAAGCCCGAGTGTGGGGCGGGGAGACGTCTGGGAGGCAGAAGGGCTGGATCCCACAGAGGCCAGGGAAGAAGCCCTGCTGAGAGGCCCCACTGCCCCCACCGACAGAGGAGCTCAGAAGTTTGGGAAGAGCTGGGCTGCAGGGGCCAGTCCTGGAGGGCAGGGGCTCAGGAGAGAAGGGAGCAGCTGGCGTGTGGGGCCAGGGCCAGCCTGTGTTGGGGCAGGAGATGACCCTAGGACCTCCAGTGACAATGACCCTTCTGGTGAGAATGTCAAGAAGAACCGCAGAGAGGGCGAGGAAAGAGGGTCGGTGCTGTGACGGCAGTGGGGGAAGTGGAGTTGGCTCCACACAGGGCTTTGGGTTTCTCATCCCAGCCTGAGAACTGTGGCCTGTCCCCAGCTTACCAGTAAGACAACTCAGATCTCAGCTGCAGCCAGGGTCACACACACACATGCACACACAGAGACACTCACGTACACACGCATGCATCCACACACACACACACAGGAGCCCAGACAACCCCCCAGAGGCCAAGCTGCGGTCAAAGGGTCCACCCGCCACAGGCCTCACTGCACCTTTCCCTATGAGAGCCCACCCTTCTTGCTCCTCCACTGTCGGACCCCACTGGCACAAGGCAGGGGTGGCCCGGGTGACCTGGGGACTAGACAGGAGGACCTGGAAGAAGGAAACTGTTCTGCCCCAGGTTCCCCCAGGGAGAGGCCACCTATCTGGGAAGACAGCTCTGATTTGGGAGAAAGGGAGAAAGGTCCTGTTGAGTGACCAGTTGTGCCTCTCGGGCAGGGTCCTCGGGCCTCTATGACCCCAACCTCCCTGCCCATCCTCCCACTGCAAGGCTGCTGGAAGCATTGACAGGGAAGCTGCAGAGGGCAGGCTTTGCAGACCGCGAAGCTCGGCAAACAGGAGGCCATTCTATGATTCTGCCATAGCTGGGAGGGGCCTGGGGTCCATCTGTTTGTCCCCTTTCTCCCCTGATAGCTGCTATCCCTGCCCCCAACCCCTGCCCCGCCAGACCATCCACCTCCCTTCCTTCCCACAGAGGCCTCCGTTCCCCGCCCCCTACTTCCCAGCAGAAGGTCTGGAGCCGGACAATGAGATAAGGGGCTTGTTTTCTAAGGGCAGGAATTTGGTGCAGTTTGCGGGTCAGGCCCAGAAGGGCTCTGGGGAGGGAAAGGCAGCAAGCCTGTCCATCAGATGGGTGTCCTTGGGACCACAGACCCTGCGGGTACTTAGGATTCCCACCAAGCTGAAGGAAGAGAGATGGAGAGCCCCTGAGAGGTCACCCGGCCCTGGATGTAGCTTTTGGGCTCCATCCCCACCCCTGCTCACTTCCCCAGCCACGCTGCCCTCAGGGCCACAAATGAAGCAGCTCCTCTCTCTCCCCAGCCTTCACCCCGCTATTCCCTTTGTCAAAAGTTGAAGCTCAGCCTAATCACTGCTTCCTCCAGGAAGCCTGCCCTGCTGCCTGGACTGGGCCTGTTAGAGCTGCTCCCTCACTGCCATCCTCTCACGGCCAGCATCTCGTCCCCCACCCCTGGGACCTGAGCTCTAGAGCGCAGGCCACCTCTGCTCGCCCTAAGTCCCCAGGCCCGGCCTGGAGCTGGCTTGTGGTAGAGGCCTGGCCATGACTGATCTAGGATGGGTGTCCTCCTCATCCTCGCCCTCACCAGACGCTTGGCCCAGGAGCCGTGGCCCCTCCTGGATCTACTTTCTCCTATGGGAGACAGACAGCCCCTGTGGCTCCAAGAAGAGGAACCGCTGAGTGGCAATGGGTGCCTGTGTTCCCTGTGGGGAACCCCTAGGGGGAAGGGCACCCCACAGTCTGGACTGAGTCAGAGTGCACCCCAAAGCCCCCGGGCCCTCAGGGTTCCAAGCTGGGATCAGTAATGACAATGATAATAACAGCCGCAGCTGGGCAGGTGGCGGTGGCTCACGCCTCTAATCCCAGCACTTTGTGGGACTGAGGGAGAATGGCTTGGGCTCAGGAGCTTGAGACCAGCCTGAGCAACGCAGCAAGACCTTGTCTCTACAAAAAAGACAGAAAAATTAGCCGGGCATAGTAGCACTTGCCTATAGTCCCAACTATTTGGGAGGCTAAGGCGGGAGGCTCACCCAAGCCCAGGAGGCCAAGACCGTGGTGAGGCGTAATTACACCACTGCACTCCAGCTTGGGGGATAGAGTGAGACTCTGTCTTAAAAAATGTAAAAATAGCCACAGTGGGGTGACCACCCTGAGCTTACAGCAAGCCAGGCACTGGGGTCAGCATCAAACACATATCCAGTCACTGAATGCTCACAACAGTCCAATCTGCAGTTGAGGAAACTGAGGCACAAAGCAGCTACGTGGCTTGTCCAAGGCCACACAGCTGGCTTGAACTTCAGCACCACCCTGCCCCCATGAAGGCAGTCTGCCCAGGGCCAGGGGCCTATGGAGGAGGGGCTCCCCACGCACCCTTTTAGCAGTCTCCTGTTAGACTGGGACCTGGGCGGAGCCATTGCCCTGTCCCCCTGCCTGGCACCTGGACACTGCCTGGCGCACCAAACTTGCTCAACAAATCAATACTGAAAACGGTAAACGAGGGAAGCTGCGTTTTAGGGGCAGCCAGACACGGTGATTTAGGGTTGCCCTCTGGAGACAGCCGCACCCCGCCCCGACCAATTCCTACCCAAGTGGCCTCCAGCTGTCTGTTAGCTCGGCGTCTCCTGTTCCCCATCTGCAAGGCAGGGATAGCAACAGCGCTCGTCTCCTAGAGTTGTTGGGAGCTTAACTGAGGTAATATTTGCAAAGGGCCTGGGACAGAGCCTGGCACACAGCAAGTGCCACACGAGCCTCTGCGCTATAAAAACTCTCCCGCGGTCAGGCGCAGTGGCTCACACCTGTAATCCCAGCACTCTGGGAGGCCAAGGCGGGCGGATCACCTGAGGTCAAGAGTTTGAGGCCAGCCTGGCCAACATGGTGAAACCTCGTCTCTACTAAACATACAAAAAAAAAAAGAAAAAGAAAAAGAAAATTAGCTGGGCGTGATGGCGCGCGCCTGTAATCCCAGCTACTCAGGAGGTTGAGACAGGACAATTGCTTGTACCTGTGAGGCGGAGGCTGCAGTGAGTCGAGATTGCGTCACTGCACTCCGGCCTGGGCGACAAAGCGAGACTCTGTTTCTCTCACACACACACACACACAAAACAAAAAACAACAAACAAACAAACAAACAAACAAAGGAAACTCGCTCGGCCTCGGTTTCTCCTTCATTGAGCAGAACCTTGTGCTCCAGCATCACGGGCTCGCTGGTTCTCCTCCGCGACGCAGCATGAACTACAACTCCCAGCGTGCCACGGGGCCCGTTCTCAGACGCTCGCGCAGGCACGCCGCGAGGGCGCGCGAACTACAACTCCCAGCGTGCCATGGGTCCCGCTCCCTGGACCCCCGGCCCAGGGCGGCTGCTTCCCCACTCTAGGAATTCTGGCCGCACCGACCTCGCCGCTCCCGCCGCCCTCGCTGGGGAGTACAAAAGTCAGCAGCTCCCGCCGGGGTGGGGATCCGGGCGCTGCCCGCGCCATGCTCCGCAGACTGGCCCGAGCGACGGCCCCGGTACGTGGAGCTCTCCGGGCGCGGGGGTCTGGGAGCCTCGCGGAGGTCGCAGCCCCCGGGGTGGGCCTGCGCAGCCACAAGGTGACCACGCCCAGGCCGGCCATGAGTCGCGCCATGGCAGAGGCGGTCGTGGGGGACGACTACGGCGAAGACCGGGGTGCAGGCCGGGGGTCGTGGAGGCGGCAACAGAGCGCTGTCCGTGGTGGACTGGGACGCAGGGGAGGTGGCCCTGCTGGCGCTGAAAATCCGTATATGCCTAGTGTTCCATTATTGGAACGCTAAGCATCTGGGAGGTATTTATATCCTACTGCTCAAGGTCATCGCCAAGGTCTGATGGCAACAATTCAAAAAATTGCAACCTCCGACATAAATGGGTTTAATGAACACCTACCACAGGATAGGCTTGCCCTCTGCGTGCCTGCGGCTGTAATCTGAAAGTTAGAAATGCAGATTCCAGCCGGGCACAGTGGCTCATGCCTGTAGTCCTAGCATTTTGAGAGGCTGAGGCGGGAGGATCACGAGGTCAGGAGTTTGAGACCAGCCTGGCCAACATGGTGAAACCCCATCTCTACTAAAAATGCAAAAATTAGCCGGGTGTGGTGGTGGGCGCCTGTAATCCCAGCTTCTCAGGAGGCTGAGGCAGGAGAATCACTTGAACCCGGGAGGCAGAGGTTGCAGTGAGCCGAGATATCCCACTGCAGTCCAGCCTGTACAACAAGAGCGAGACTCCATCTCAAAAAAAAAAAAAAAAAGAAAGAGGCCGGGCGCGGTGGCTCAAGCCTGTAATCCCAGCACTTTGGGAGGCCAAGGCAGGCGGATCATGAAGTCAGGAGATCAAGACCATCCTGGCTAACACGGTGAAACCCTATCTCTACTAAAAATACAAAAAGAAATCAGCTGGGTGTGGTGGTGAGCCCTGTGGTCCTAGCTACTCGGGAGCCTGAGGCAGGAGAATGGCATGAACCCGGGAGGCGGAGCTTGCGGTGAGCCGAGATCACGCCACTGCACTCAAGTCTGGGCGACAGAGCAAGGCTGTGTCTCAAAAAGAAAGAAAGAAAGAAAAGAAATGCAGATTCTCAGGGCCCGCTGAAGAGAACCTGCATTTCTACAGGCTCACCAGGTGGTTGTGTGTGCCCTGCATTGTCACCCAGCTGCCCCCTGAGGTGAGTGATGGCCAGTCTTGCGCAGGAGGGCTCTGAGATGTGGAGGGAGGTGCTCCAGGCCCCATACTTAGTAAATGGCTGCACCAAGGTTTGAACCCGGGTCTTCTGACTCTGAAACCCATAACTGTTCTGCACTGCCTTCCCCCACAGAAGGCAAACGGAAAATAGATGTAGAAAGGGGCAGGTTCTACAGGCTGCACCTCACAAGGAGTGGGTTCTAATAACCTAGGGAGTGTCTCCAGGGTACAGCGACCCCCAGCCCCAGCCCTGGGCTGTGAGTTGCCGTAGTGAACCACTTTGACTGTTGGGGTGTGCACACCCCTCAGCTAGGATAGGACAAGCCATGGGGTCGCCAGTTGGATCCCGAGGTCCCGTCTGTTAAGGGGTGGCTGGGGCTGAGCATGTATCCAGCTGCCGCCTAGTGTTGCCGGAGATGCTGACCTCCATCCTCCCAGGCAGCCTCACATGTCAACAAGTCACTGCTACTCAAGGAGATGGGGAGGTGCTTGAGTTGACGGGAGTCTATAGAAGGTGCCCTGGGAAGCAGAGGATGGGGAGAGGATGGGGAGAGGCTGTGGCTCATGGGGAGGGGTGCTTCCCAGAGGGACCCTCCTGCAGGCTGAGTGGAAGCATCCCAGGCAGGGAAGGAAGTGCCGGCTCACAGGGCAGGGGGCTGCAGGAGCAGAAGCAGACTAGTGAGAAAGGTCTTCAGGGCTCAGGTGAGTATGTGGCAGGAGTGGAGAGTGCAGGAGGCTCTGAGGAGCTAGGGGCAGAGGCCAGGTCACGCCAGCCCTGAGTGTCATGCTAAGGACTTGATGCCACAGTTGCGGGGGACCACAGTGGGCTTTACAGCAAGAGTGGGAGCCTTCCTCGCCCTCTGGCTGCACCCTCATGCCCTGTCCAGTCCCCCAGTCACCCCTCCTGATGAGGAAAGGAAGTCAGCAGAGAAACCACAGGCCCCACCTGCAGAGGGCTGAGGGGAAAGGAAGTGAGACAGGTGTGAGGCCTGCCAGAGACGGGTTCAAACCACAAGAGAGGCTCTTGGGGGGAGCGGGGAGAGGCCATGGCCCTGGGGAGGTGGGTGCAGAGTTCACTGAGGGCCCTGTGGAGCTGGATGTGTGGTTCCTAAGCCCACAGAGTGTGCAGCTGGTGGACGGGGCTCCAAACCCACTTGGCTGCTCACCAGAGCCTCGGGCTAGGGGCCTCACCTGGGCTCAGGGCATGCTCTGACCCAAGTGACACAGGGAAAGCAGTGTGGACGGTGCTGACACCCGACTATGCGGGCACAATGGCTTCCCTGTCCCTCCACAGAGCTGCAAGACATGCCTGTGGAGCTGCTAGGGCTGGAGCGCACCCTCTTTGTGCCCGCCAACGCTATGACCAACCTCATCTCTGGTGAGCGCAGGGTGACTTCTGTCTACCCAGCGGGTCCTCAGTGCATACGGGGAGCTGTGACACTCGTGGACCACATTCCTGCATTTCTGTTTGGTTCAGCCCGTGGGGAGCCCTGGAAAGAGATGGGGAGGAAGAGAGTGGGGGCTGCAGGTCTGCTCCTCCCCAGCTCCTCTTCCGAGGGTCCCCAGGGCCTTGGGGCCAACGCCAGGGACCTCTCCACACAGCCCTGGCTCTGGGTTCCTGCAGCCACGCCTTCCTGTCACCCCTCAGGCCTGTCCTCCGGGCTTCCCTGCTCCTGCCTCCCCTCAGTAAACCATCCCATGATTAAACACTGCCAGTTTCCCAGTGTGTGTGCGCCATCTGTTTCCTGCCAGGGTCTGACTGCTGCAGGTGCCTTGGCGGCTTGTCCACCAAGAAGCAGCATTGCAGCAACTTCTCCAGCAGGTGATGCTCTGTGGAGGGGCCTCGGGGCGCAGGTGTGCAGGCTGGGCGTGGCCCAGCGATTCCCAGCACAGCGTGGCCATCCTAGACTTGTGTGTTTAATGGGATGGTTTTCCAGCACATGGCACCGAGGTGTCTTGAAGGTGCTGTTTCCTTGCCGGCCTCGGGCACTTGAGTTGGCTGTAGCCTTAGGGCTCAGCCTGGCCACACTGAGCAGGGCCACATGCCTCCAGACTCAGTGCCAAGACCTGCCCTGCTTCTGTCTCAGTTGATGTACCACTGCCAGTGCCAGGGCTCCCAGCTCCTCCTTGGGCAGGAGTGCCACCTCCACATCTATGAGCAGGGTGGGGTGGCTCAGGTAAGGAGCAGGCACTGCTCACCTGGGGCCCTGGGCATCCTTCAGCCAGCACAAGCTGCTCGGGGTAAGGCACCAGGCTGAGACCTGCAGAGGGAAGAAAGGGACAGCCACGGAGAAGCTGGCTGGGATGGTGGCCTCTCCAGGGGAGGAAGGAAGGAGAGCAGAGCCCCAGATTTGCCACGTGGGGGCGGCAGCGGCTGGGGCTGGCCCCAGGCTTGCCGGGCAGACACCTGGGCGGTGCTTGGTGCCTGCTGCCCTCTAGTGGGCACTCAGAGCACTCCCGCGCTCCCGACAGGAGCCAGACAGCAGCATCTGAAGAGTTAACAGGGGAGGGGCCCAGTGCCCCCCAGCTGTGACGTCTGTCCAGGTGCACAGAGCAGAGGAAAGGCTCCAAGGCCCAGAGCTCAGGGGAGCCAGCACAGGACTCAGGGTCTGGCTCCTTACTCCAGAGGAGCCCCCCACTCCGCCAGGAGGTGCCCCTGGACCCCTCAGCCCTCATCCCCTCCCTGACCCACAGATTGCTAGAGTGTACTCTCACTCCCTTCCAGACCTGCCCCATGGCACCCTGGACCTGGCTGAGCTGGAGAGGATGATCACACGGGGCCTCCGGAGCCCCTCCCACCAGGTCTGCGAGCTCATTTGCCTGGAGAACTCACACAGCACCTTGAGGGGGCCGGGTCCTCTCCATCGACTACCTACGCCCAGTAGGCCCGGCCCCACCACGGTGCGCCCCCCACCAGCCTGATCCTGGCTTCCTGTGCCCCTGGCCCATCCTGGGGTTCAGTCCCCTCTGATTTGTGCCATGGGCACCCATCAGTGGCCAGACCTGTCACAGGAAGGACACATGTATGGTCCTAGGCTGAGACACAAAGGGAATTATTGCCCCAGGCCAGGGCCCCTAGTCCCTGCACCAGCCCAAGAGCAGAGATGCCCCCACCTCCAAGCCCCGAGAGCCGAGTCCCAGAGCAGCGCCAGGGCCTGCTGCCTTGGCCTGGAAACACGCGCCCCATCAGGCTGTAGGAACAAGCGCGTGTGAGTGCCCTGCACCTGGTCCTCGCCACCCACATACGAGGTGAGGAGGCCGCAGTGGCTGAGCTCTGCTGTTCACCAGACACTAATTGGGCAGCAGCCTAACTCTCCAAGCCTTGCGTTTCTTGCCTGTGAAATGGGAGCAGTGGCGTCTCCCTCGAGTTGTCGTGAAGCCTAAATGAGGTGACATACATTTACCCTTGGCCCACGGCTAGCATTTGGCCCATGGTCAGTGTGCGACAAAGCTGGGTTAAATGTGCACCCCCAGCCCCTCCCAGAGCCCAGCACGGAGGCTCAGGCAGCACAGCCTGACTGCTCAGGTCCCAGATCACCAGAGCCAGTCACCAGCCAGGTCTCCTGATCCCTCATGATTCCTCAGGCAGCTAAGCCCAGACCCCTCTTCCCTCTATGCCTCCCTCAGGCCTGGCCCCTCTGACTGCATGCACCTCGTCCCCAGGTGCACCTCCTGGCCCAGACCTACAAGGCCCAGGTCCACCTGGATGGGGCCCAGCTGATGAACACGGCACTGGCCCTGCATGTCCCACCACCCACATTGTGGAGCACTGTGACTCTGTCTTTCTGCCTCTCCAAGGTGGGAAAGCCCTGGGCTGGCCTCCCACAGCAGGTGGGGCGGGGCGCCCCAGCAGGAGGCAGTGTTGGTTTCCTGAGCTCCATCCCTGGCAGCCGGCCCCAGGTTCCCCTTTAACACCTCTGCAGACAGGGCTATGCATCTGTGCCTACCCTGGCCCAAGGACAGGGATGTGTGCTGGCAGGAGTCTCTCTTCTCCACCTCCCAGGGCCTGAGCGCCCCAGTAGGGTCCCTGGCTGGGAGGCCCAAGGACTTCACTGAAGAAGCTTGGTGCCTCCAAAAAGCCCTGGATGGAGGCGTGCACCAGGTGGGGGTGCTGGCCGCCCCTGGTGGGACTGGCTGACACGGAGCAGGCACTGCAGCGGGACCACGTGAACGCCCAGAGATTCACCAGAGGTGCCTGGACAGGACACCCCACCCTCGCTTCCCTGTGCTTCCTCTGACTTGGCCTGAGCTGTGCCGTGGGGGGTCCCCCAGCAGGTCTGCAGGCTTCTGGACCCTGGGACTCAGGGTGGCCATTGAGTCACTAGGGCGGGACCCAGGGCACCAGCTGCTTCAGCAGGCCCTACTCAGTGCAGAGTCCAGCCTGAGGAAGCCCTCGGTGGATGGCCAGGATTGTAATGTCCGCAGCGTCTGGCAGAGCCTCTAACCCGCGTCTTGCATCTCTTCACTGAGTCCTCCAACAACCCCCTGACGTCCCTCCTTCACAATGAGGAAACAGAGGCCCAGAGGGGTCATAGGTTTGTCTGAGATCACACAGCTAAACGCAGCAGAGCCCAGTCTGTGTGACTGCAAAGGTCCGGCTCTTCCTTCCCCCACTGCAACTGGACTGCCCCCTGCCTCCCGGGTGACCTCTCTGGGCAGTGGGGTCAGGGTCAGGGCCTGGGGTGGTCTCCACTCACCTCAGGACCTGGCCCAGGACTCCAGGAGCTGGTGTTGTCCGTCTGCTCCCTTGATCCCACCTTCATGGAGACAGACATGGTGACGGTGAGCGTGGCTGGTTGCGGGCTGGGAGCGCTGATGAGATGGCCCACGCTGGCCACGTGGCGTGCATGCCACTGTTCCTATGGACAGAGCAGTCGCCGTGTGGCACCGCGACATCTGGGCACAGGACACTGAACTGGTGCTGAGGAAGTGGGAGTTTGTGCTGAGGCCGTTGGCATCCTGAGGACGGAGTGGCCGGACCCTGTGCCCGGGCTGGGATGGAAGCAGGGAGTGGAGGTGCTCCCAGCAAGCAGGGAATGGAGGTGCTCCCAGCAAGCAGGCAGCAGAGGAGGCGTTACCTGCTCCTGGGGCTCTTTGATCCCCTTCACCCCCACAACACTCAGGGTCAGGACCTCCCTGTGCTTGTCAGCACACCCTGAGTTCCTCCAGTGTCTGGGACAGGGTGCAGGGACAGGAAGGACACCCTTCTAGCTCCCATCACCAGAGCTCGGGAGGCAGCAGGGCCGGCCTTCGCTCTGGGTCACAGAGGAGCCTTTTGTTCAGGGCCGCATGGCCAGTGACAGCTTCCTGAGTTGAGGAAGGGAACCGTGAGAAGGAAGCAGTAAGGGATATGGTAACTTGATGGTGAGGGCTTTAACTGCCGTGGTGAGGGATTTCCACTTTATCTTGTGGTCCTCTAATACGTCTTTTCCTTTTTAGGAAATAAATTACTGAGGGCCGGGCATGGTGATGTGAGCCACCAGCACTTTGGGAGGCCGAGGCAGGCAGATCACTTGAGGTCAGGAGTTGGAGACCAGCCTGGCCAACATGGTGAAACCCCATCTCTACTAAATATACAAAAATTAGCCAGGCATGGTGGTGCATGCCTGTAATCCCAGTTACTCGGGAGGCAGAGGTGAGAGAATCGCTTGAACTGGGGAGGTGGAGGTTGCAGTGAGCCAAGATTGCACCACTGCACTCCAGCCTGGGTGACAGAGCAAGACTCCATCTCAAAAAAAAAAAAAAAGAGAA
>NC_045449.1:72004724-72016176 GCF_002776525.5 Piliocolobus tephrosceles | reverse complement strand
AAAAAAAAAAAAAAAAGAGAAAAAGAAAAGAAATTACTCTGCTTAACAAAATAATATGTCTATATTGTAGATGATTTGGGAGTAACTCTCACTTTTAGCAATTCTTAGGGTAATTCAGGCAGACTCAGTCAAAAAAAAAAAAAAAAAAAAAAGCCAGGCATGGTGGGGTGTGCATCTGTGGTCCCAGCTACATGAGCACCTGGGGTAGGAGGATCACTTAAGTCCATGATGTGGAGGCTGCAGTGAGCCGAGATCACACCACTGAATTCCAGCCTGGGCGACAGAGGGAGACCCCATCTCAACAAACAAACAATCTGATAGTACTGAAGAGCCTGCAAGGCAGTCATGAATTGTGAGGTCAAGATCTGGAAGAAGAGGGAACCCCGACAGGTGAGCCTGGCATTTGGGACACTTTTCCTCTACACAGCTGCTTAGGAGCTGAGGAATGGAGCAGAGCTTTTCACAGGCACACAGGGCTGAGGGGCAGAAGCTGAAGTTCAAGGCCTGCTGAAAGACCCTGGTAAGCGTCCCCTAACCCTCAGACTTTGGGTTGGGTTGGGTCCCTGAGGGGCCACCCACTAGGAGTAAGGGCAATTGAAAGTTGACCGACCATCTGGCCACCTGCCAGAAGTAAAGATCTGTCTTCTCTGGAGGAAGATGACACCTCCCAGAGCCTCCAATTTCCTCTACAGTTATTCATATGGGATGCCCCCACTCAATCAGAAATAACCAGTCATACAATGGGACGAGATGTGATTGAAAATGAGAAAAAAAAAAAATGGACAAAAGAGGCCAGGCATGGTGGCTCATGCCTCCAATTCCAGCACTTTGGGAGGCAGAGGCGGGCAGATCACTTGAGGTCAGGAGTTCGAGACCAGCCTGGCCCACATGGTGAAACTCCATCTCTACTAAAAATTAAAAAAAAAAAAAAAATTAGTTGGGCGTGGTGGTACGGGCCTGTAATCCTAGCTATTCGGGAGGCTGAGGCAAGTGAATCATTTGAACCCAGGAGGTGGAAGTTGCAGTGAGCCGAGATCACACCACGGCACTCTAACCTGTGTGACAGAGCAAGACTCAGTCTCCAAAAAAAAAAGAACAAAAGAAACAGACCCTTAGGTGACCCAGATAATGAAGTGGCTTGTGCCTGTACTCCCAGCTACCCAGGAGGCTGAGGTCGGAGGATCACTTGAGACCAGGAGTTCAAGGCTGCAGTGAATCATGATCATGCCACTGCACTCTAGCCTGGGTGACAGAGCAAGACCCATCTCTAAAAAAATAAATAGCTTGAGTGTGGTGGGTCACGCCTGTAATCTCAGCACTTTGGGAAGCCAAGGTGGGTGGATCACTTGAGATCAGGAGTTCAGGACCAGCCTGGCCAACGTGGTGAAACTCCGTCTCTACTAAAAATACAAAAATTAGCTGGGCATGGTGGCACACACCTGTAATCTCAGCTACTCTGGAGGCTGAGGCAGGAGAATTGCTTGAACCCAGGAGGCAGAGGTTGCAATTAGCCAAGATTGCCCCACTGCACTCCAGCCTGGGTGACAGTGAGACTCCGTCTCAAAATAAAATTAATTAATTAAATTAAATATTCTAGGCTGGGTGTGGTGGCTCATGCTTGTAATCCTAGTATTTTGGGAGTCTGAGGCAGGCAGACTGCTTGAACCCAGGAGTTCAAAACCAGCCTGGACAACATGACAAAACCCTGTTTCTACTTAAAAGTACAAAAATTAGCCAGGTGTGACAGTGCGCACCTTAGACCCAGCTACGTGGGAGACTGAGGTGAGAGGACTGCTTGAGACCAGGAGGTGGAGGTTGCAGGTGAACTAATATTGTGCCACTGCATTCCAGCCTGGGTGACACAGAGAGACCCCATCTCAAAAAAATAAAAAATAAAATATTCAAGGAATTATAAGGCAAGATAAAAAATTTGGCAGGAATCTTGAAACTTTAAGGCCACATGGAAATTCTAGAACTGAAAAAATACAATAACTTAACTAAGTAGATAGGTTTAACAGTAGATGAGACACAGCTGGAGAGAGAATTAGTGAAGAGGGAGATAAATCAAGAGAAATATCCAGATAAACAAAAGATGGTTCTTTGAAAAGAGTAATAAAATTGATAAACCTCTAATGAGACTGATCAAGAGCAAGAGAAAGGAAGTATAAATAACTTGTGATAATATTAAAAAGAATAAAGAGGCTGGGCATGGTGGCTCATGCCTATAATCCCAGCACTTTGGCAGGCTGAGGCAGGTGGATCACCTGAGGTCAGGAGTTTGAGACCAGCCTGGCCAATATAGTGAAACCCCATCTCTACTAAAAATTAAAAAAAATTATCCAGGCCTGGTAGTGGGCGCTTATAATCCCAGCTACTCAGGGGAGCTGTATATAGGTATATAAATCTGTGTGTGTGAGTGTGTATGTGTAATAAAGAGGGGAGATATACAGTCACATCAGTGCTTTAGAAAGCCCTTAATAGGAATTCCAGAAGGAGGATTAGTTTTAGAATGGTGAAGTAGAGACTTCAGCTTAAGAGTGTTAACTTTGAGACCCCAAGAAGAGGTGATTAAGAAGCTGCCAGGAATATAAGCACAGAGTTCAGAAGAGGGCCTGGACTAGAGGAAGAGCTATGAGAAACCACAGCATGGGCCGGGCATGGTGGCTCACGCCTGTAATCCCAGCACTTAGGGAGGCTGAGGTGGGCGGATCACCTGAGATCGGGAGTTTGAGATCAGCCTGACCAACATGGAGAAACCCCATCTCTACTAAAAATACAAAATTAGCTGGGCGTGGTGGTGCATGCCTGTAATCCCAGCTACTTGAGAGGCTGAGGCAGGAGAATCACTTGAACCTGGGAGGCGGAGGTTGCAGTGAGCCAAGATCGCGCCATTGCACTCCAGCCTGGGCACCAGAGAACAGAGTGAAACTTTGTCTCAAAAAAATAAAAAGAAAGAAAGAAACCCCAGGATGGTGGAAATCTTGGACTTCACTGAGTGTAAGGGGAGAAGAGTCCACGTGGCAAGCAAAGGGGAGTCTCCGTCTGTCCCTCCATCTCTTAGAAGAATCCAGATCCATACTGTGGAAGATCCAGTATACAGGAGTTCCCAGGGCCCCAGAACTGCTCTCCTGTGCTTGAGAAGGTGGTAACTCAGAAAATCAAAAGAAAGCCAGCAACTCTCACACCTGTAACCCAACACTTTGGGAGGCAGGTGGATCACCTGAGGTCAGGAGTTCGAGACTAGCCTGGCCAACATGGAGAAATCCCACCTGTACTAAAAGCACAAAAATTAGCAGGGCGTGGTAGCAGGTGCCTGTAATCCCAGCTACTCAGGAGGCTGAGGCAGGAGAATCACTTAAATCCGGGAGGCGGAGGTTGCGGTGAGCCAAGATGGCATCACTGCACTCCAGCCTGGGCGACAAGAGGGAGACTCTGTCTCAAAGAAAAAAAAAAAAAAAGAAAGCCAGCAGCTCTAAGCCCCTGTAATTCCACGTCTCCCTTACTGACCTGTCTGGGGCAAGCACCAGCCAAAGTGCATTATATATCCATTGCTGCATAACAAGTGACCCGAAAACATAGTGCCTTAAAGCAACACTCATTTCCCATAGCACTGCGGGTTAGGAATTGGAGAGTGAGCCAGGCGTGGTGGCTCACGCACACCTGTAGTCAATCCCAGCACTTCAGAAGGCCAAGGCAGCTGGACTGCTTGAGCCCAGAAGTTTGAGACCAGCCTGGCCAACATGGTGAAACTCCATCTCTACGTAAACAAAAACAAAAAGTAGCCAGGTGGCCGGGTGTGGTGGCTCACGTCTGTAATCCCAGCACTTTGGGAGGCGGCGGGGGGCGGGTATCGCCTGAGGTCAGGAGTTGGAGATCAGCGTGGCCAACGTGGTAAAACCCCATCTCTACTAAAAATACAAAAATCAGCCAGGCACAGTGGCGGCGCCTGTAATCCCAGCTACCGGGAGGCTGAGGCAGGAGAATCACTTGAACTTGGGAGGCGGAGGTTGCAGTGAGCCAAGATCGCACCACTGCACTCCAGCCTGGGCGACAGAGCAAAAACTCCGTCTCAAAAAAGAAAGTAACCAAGCCTGGTGGCTCACATCTGTGGCCCCAGCTACTTGAGAGGCTGAGGTCGGAGGATCACTTGAGCCCAGGAGGGCCATGCCTCAGTGAGCGGAGACGGAGCCATTGCTATCCAGCCTAGGTGACAGAGTGAGACCCTATCTCAAAAAAAAAGCGGGAGAGGCGGAATTTGGGAGTGGCTTACAGCTGGAAAGTTCTGGCTTGGAGTTTCTCACGAGGCTGCAGTCAAGACATCAGCGAGAACTGCATTCGCTGAATAATCCTCTTGCAGGTGGTGCAGTCACACAACTGACATGCTGCTGCTGCTGTTGGCGGAGGCCTCAGGCCTGTCCACGTGAACATCTCCTCAGGGCTTCCTGACTGTCTTCTCAGTCTGATGACTTGCTTCCTCTAGGGTGAGCAGCCTGAGACCGAGGCAGAAGCTGCCTTTTTGTGACCTCTTCCCACACTGGTACTTCTTACTCGACACCCAAGTCAGCTCTGACTCAGTGTGGTAAGGCCTACAGGGGGGTGAGCACCAGGAGATGAGGACAGATGAGGGCTCTCTTGGGGGCTGCCTACTGCATTTATAAATGCCGGCTGGGCATAGGGCCTGAGCTCATGAGATGCCCCTGTCCTCACAGAGATCAGGCCCCTGGCAGGGGCACCCACCAGGTGGTGCAGATAAACGTGCCAGAGTGGGATGCAAGTACGCCCAGGACCTGGCGGAGCTGGGCCATCCCTGGAGAAAGGGCTTTGCTGTGGTGAGAGGAGCAAGAACCTTCGATGCTGGGGGAAGGGCCTCTGAGTCAGGGCTGGTTTCTGGCACACGCACACGCTTGCTCTCACACACGCACAGAACACCTCTGGATGGACAGACGAGCGCACAGCTGGTGACAGTGTTTACTCGCCTTTGTGCTGTTTGTGACACACAGGCATGTGTTCCTTATTTTGAAAAGTTCTAAGAAAAATCGAAGAAAGAGGCCCACTTGGGCCAGTGGATCCAACCGTGGGAACCACCACTACAAGGGGATTCGATGCATAGGCTCTTTCCTCTTGCTGTAAACAATGCAGCACTATTTGAGCCTGATGTCATGTTAATGTTATCTATTCTCGGTGACCTTGAACCATGAACTGTCTCTTCCCTGGGAGGCACTCATCCGCCTCTTAATCACACCTGCAAAGCCTGACACGCAGAGAACCATGAACACAGACAGAACCCTTGGGCCAATCACTGTGAGACTAGCCAGAGAGTGAGGCGCTAACTGGCCAATCAGAGGGGGAGGAACACTGGCCAATCAGAGAGTGTGGCACATTAACTAGCCAGAGTGGCCTCAACTAGCTAATCAGAGGGTGAAGGATGTTGCTGGCCAATCAGAGTGAAGGAGTTGACTAGCCAATCAGAGCATGAGGGAGTCCACTAGCCAACCAGAGGGTGAGGGTCAGCCAATCAGAGAGTGAGGGATGTGGCTGGCCAATGAGAGAGTCAAGAAGTTATCTGGCCTGGCTGAATTCCACACCCCCTAGAACAGGTGGAGGCAAGGTGGGCAGGTCTGTTCTAGAAGGAAAGGTGCAAGCAGCACATCCCCCCACAATACACACTCTCTCCGGGAACTCTGGTGGTCTCAGCAGCCCCTCCCCGGTGTGTCTTCCCCAGTGTCCTATCCCCAGAGCCCAAGCCCATCTGCCCTGAGAGGCCTGAAGTTAAGCTCACACCCCTGGCTTCCCAGCAAACCCCCGGAGAAGCCTCCTCAGCAGAGGCTGGGGGCCAGGAGGAGGAGAGGAAGAGTCCCCCACACCTTTCCTCCCAAGCTGAGAGGACATGCCCACGAAGCCAGCCCCGTTTCCAACAGGGAGGCCCAGGCCCCTGCCTCCCTGTGCTGACCTTGGAATAAGTAGGCTTGTGTGTCTGCAGATGACTTCACAGTGAACACACACAGGTGCACACACGCTCTCAGAACACCTCTGGATGGACAGACACGTGCACAGCTGGTGACAGTGTTTGCTCACCTTTGTACTGTTTATGACAGACGGGAATGTGTTACCTATTTTGAAAAGTTCTAGCAAAATAAAAGGCTTATATTGCACACAGCACAAGTGATTTATGTAAGAACAACTAGGCACGATGTTCCCACATGGAATGGTAAACGTTCAAACGCCGGGAGGAAGAGGAGGCTGGGCTCACCCCCTCCAGGTTTGTCCTCACTGGGCCTCACCAAAACTGTGCCACCGCCTCGAGCTCCCAGGAGCTTCCTTAACCTTTGAATCACAGAGACCTCGGGGTGGGGCAGGGAGGAGGAAGATCAAGCTATGAGAGGCCGCCACCTTCCCCAGCACACCTCTCAAGACTCAGGAAGGGCCCCCAAACCCCAAACGGGGCTGTTTACTGCTTCCACATGTTGCACAGGCCCTGGGAACCCTTTTCCTGCGGCTGCCTCAACTGTCCATCTGCATAACAGTAGGCGTGCCCCAGCCTTTGTGGTCCAAGGGGACTCAGGTGTGTGCTGGCCATCCCTGTTCTCACCTATCTCTCCCTGGGACCTGCAGTGGGCCTGTGGGCCTGGGCCTGCAAGCTGAGCCCCTCCCAACCTGGGGTTCTGCCCTCTGTTTAACAAGTCTGCATCCCAAATTCCAGGCCCAGCCCTGCGCCACCCTAGGCAGCCCAGGCCCCTGTGGTCAAGAAGCCCCCTCAGCCAGGCCCCCTTTGAGGCAAGCAAGGGGTGGCCCCAAACTCCTCCACCATGGCATGACACCCCCACCCCACCCTTCTGGGACTTCCATCTCTGCCAGCTCAGTGTGCCCACCAGGGCACTCACTCACAAGGGCATATCACCCCCAGGTTGCTGCAGAGAGGAAGGGTTGGGGACCGGAAGCAGCCTGTGCCAGGACAAGGACAGAGATCTGGGTGCCTGCTGTCCCCAGAAGCGTTCAGTGAAAAGTACCTAGCAGGCTTGAAAACAAGGGAGCGGGCCAGGCGCGGTGGCTCAAGCCTGTAATCCCAGCACTTTGGGAGGCCGAGACAGGCAAATCACGAGGTCAGGAGATCGAGACCATCTGGCTAACATGGTGAAACCCCATCTCTACTAAAAAATACAAAAAAACTAGCCGGGCGAAGTGGCGAGTGCCTGTAGTCCCAGCTACTCGGGAGGTTGGGGCAGGAGAATGGGGTTTGCGCGAGACTCCGTCTCAAAAAAGAAAGAAAACAAGGGAGCGGACGGAGGGGCACATCTGGCTGGCTCAGCTCCTCGCCCCCCACACATGCAAGTCAGAGGGGGCTCTCGGGCCCTCTCCTCAGCCTCTTCTCCACCAAGCCAGCCCTCCGGGGAGAGTGGACAGAACGAGGCCAGGGAAGCCTTGGCCTGAAATGGCATCTCTCTGGTGCCAGGTTATCTGGGTGGGTCCCTCTGCCACTGTGAGCCTCAGTCTCCCCCTCTGTAAAATGGATAAAGGGTAGCCATTGAGTAGGGCCACTGTGGGACTGGAGAGCAGCACGGAGCCCAGCCCCATGGCATTTAACAGACACCTACTTTTCTCCCAGGTCCTTAGGAACGGGGGCAGCAGTGGCTCATGAGCCTGCTGGAGGAGGGGCGAGTTCAGGCCACACCCTTGAGGCGCCCCCACCCAACTCTGCCACTCAGCCTGTGTCACCTGGGCCACTTACTTCCTCTTTCTAGACTGGCTCTTCTCATCTCTAAGAGGCAATTGAACCAGTTAGTCCCTAACGAGCCTGCCAGGACAGGGGAGCCTCCCCAAATATCTACGGAGAAACCTGAGCTGGATTCTTGGCTCTGCCCCCCACCCCTTGTCACCCCCAGGGCTACTTCCTGGCCAGGACCCCAGCCAGACCCAGGGAAAGGATTCCCAGACTCTCAAGGGGTCCTGGCCCTGACAGCACAATCCCAGGAGGTGCAAAGGGAAACCCAGTCCCCTCTCACCTCCCTCCCACCTGCTGGGGGCTCAGATGACCACAGAGTGGGGGGCTCAGGCTGAGGGTCCGGGCGGCCGAGAGCAGGAGGGCTCCGCTGAATGCCTCTGAGGCACAGGAGCCCCAGGCCAGGGCCATGGACCAGCCGAAGCTGACGCGGACGCCCTGCACGTGCTGTGGGCCGTACTGCCGCGCCGTCTCCACAAAGGCCAGGTGCGAGTAGCTGATGTAGATGCTGACCCCCGCCAGGGTCAGGACACCTGGGGGAGAGATGGGGAGGGCAGCTGCTCAGTGTCTGCTCCAGCGGGCCCAGGCCCAGGTGGTCCTGCAGATACCGCCTCAGCATCCCCACCCTGCTGGCATTCAGGCAGAGCTGCGGGCAGCACATCACCCTTCCTGTCCTGGTTAGCCTTGCCTGGCTACCAACCTGGCCCCCAGACACCAACTCCTGCTTGGGGTCAGACAGGACCCCAAGGTAGTCAACTGCATTTGGGGGAGTGGAGCTTTAAGAGGCTCCAATTCAGTCCTCAAACCCCATAGACCTCATTCCACAAAGCCTCCTATGAACAGTGCCACCTGCCCCCCAACATGGTTCCCACTCACGTAACTGCCCCCACATACCCTGTACCCTCCATGGCCCCCAGCACACACATGCACACACACATGTACACGTACACATTCGCACACATCCACACACAGCCAGCCATGGCCTCTGCTGGCAGCAGGGTTGCCCAGTGCTCTGAGCAGAGTGAGTCCCTGCCCTGCACCCCCGCCTCCTCTTCCTCACACCTTCGGCCTCCCTACCTCTGGGGCTAACATCCCCCTCCGACTCTCCTTCCAGAGCCCCCCGTCCTCCCAGCTCTGAGTTTCGGGCCCTTCCTCAGGGGAGGATGCCTGCCCTGGGCACTCCTCGCTCCTCCCTCCCACCCTCCACGTGGTCAAAGCTGTTGTCAAAGGAATGAAGCTGAGCTCTGCACAGGGTGGCAGGCACCAGGTTTCATCCTGCAGTTCAGGGTCCAGCAAAGAGCTGGGCAGGGGACTCAGTCCATGCCTCCAGGGTATTTTCCTCTCCGCTGGGCTTGGAGGAACCAGCCCGGAGTGCCACCCCCTTCCCACAGCTTCAGGCTGATGAGAAAGCCTGTTCTTGGTGCCGACTGTAGGGAATGTTAGCCAGGGGGCAGGTGGCCCCGATTCCCCACAGGCACTTCCTGGGTGCACAGGGTCCCCTCTGGGCACTGCCCAGCCAAAAGAAGGCCACTGACCCAAGCTGACGTGCAGGGCCAGGTCTGGATCTCACTGGTGCCCGGTGAAGGGGCACAACCCAGCCTGGTCTTCTGTGATTCCCCCTGGGAAGAGTGAGAAGAAGATGGCATGGGGAGGCCGGGGGAGGGAGGACATATAGATGCCTGCCCAGCTGGGCAGCGTAGCAACAGAAATTATGGATTTAATTTGGGGAGGAATGTGAAGCCAAATAGAATGCAGTGGGCCTGGGAGAAGCAGGGGTGGGGGTCAGCCCCCAGCAGCGGGGGTTGACTGTGTGGCAGGAGGTGCCTGTCTCTGCCTGCAGCACTGGCCTCAGCTGCAGCCCAAGGCCCCCCTTCCTGGCAGGCCGCCCCACCAGCTGAGCCCTCTCCAAACACCAGCTGCCTCCTGTAGACTGGCCGAGGACACGGCCTTTCTCCCAAAATGAAGGGGAAGAGTAAGTTCCCACGCTGGGACCTGAAGTGCCTCCCGACTCCCTGGTGAGGGGGCCTGGGCTCAGCTCCTGGCAGACCTCTCTCAGCCTCCCGCCTCCTAAAGGAGGCCTCCGCGGCTGGCACCTGCAACCTC
Source organism: Piliocolobus tephrosceles (assembly GCF_002776525.5). Classification (NCBI taxonomy): domain Eukaryota; kingdom Metazoa; phylum Chordata; class Mammalia; order Primates; family Cercopithecidae; genus Piliocolobus; species Piliocolobus tephrosceles. The sequence goes on along the minus strand of NC_045449.1, from coordinate 72,006,356 downwards.
AAGCTGGGAAACTCTAGAGGACTGTGTCACCGCAGACCCTGTCGGTCCTCCAGGCCCCCCATGATCCTGTCTCAGGGAAGGGCACCCAATCCATCTGGGGTACTCCATCTCCCTCCTGCTCCTTGCAGTGCTAGTGGGGGGTGAGGGCTGAGCTGACCCTAGGCAGGTGCCCTTGGTGTGACATCCTGAGAGCCCTCTGTGCTTCGGCCCACAGCTGACCATCATTCTAGGAGTGGAGGCCCTCTCTGCCTGGGGAGGCTGGAGTCGCAGTGGAACCCCCACCCATCCACCAGCTACCTCCAGCCCCTCTGCCCTCTAGCCAGTGCCTTCGCTCCCAGGCACAATGCAGGGGGTCCCTGTCCCTGTAAGTTCTCCCGGTTACAATCCCAACCCAATGACTCCTGTCACTGGCTCCCGAAGGTCCTCGTAATTGGATTTTGAACACTCACAGATGGGCTCCAGGGTCGGGTCATTTGGATTCTTCCTGATTGCATCGTCTAGAGGAGACCTTGACTTCAATGTTGCTCTCATGTGGCCTGTGATCAATGCCAGGGCTGCTGGCTTCCCCAATCTCTGCACCCAGCTGGGCCTCCTCAGTGACAGAGGCCTCCCAGAGAAGCAGGGAGGGTGCCCCCAGCCCTGGACAGTCCGTTCCTTGTGGCCACGGCCTTGACAGTGGAGCTGGCCTGAGACACCAGGCCTGGCTCAGGCCTGGCCTTGGTTGACAGGGGCGGCTGAGGACAGACAGTCTGGAGCCAGTCTACCTTCCACAACAGCTAGTGCTGGGCAGTCGGTGGAAACTGAGGAGACAGCACAGCGGAATTGGAACCCAGGCCCTCTTCGCTCTCCAGGCCTCAGATTTCTCACCTGCAGCTGGGACTGGGGAGCCTTCCGAGGAGCCTTTGGAGGAGCACTTGGCCAGCACTCGGCATGTAGTCAGAGCTGGAGCTGTGTCAGCGGATGGGTAGTTACTGGTTACAGTCTCAGCCTGTGCTGGGGTCAGAGCTGAGGCCTCTGGTGCCCCGTTGCACCTGCCTTCATGCCTGGCCCTGCCTCGCCTGTGCCAAACCCCTGAGCCCTTGCTTCTCCCACCAGGACAGTGTGGGAAGGAGAAGGGTGTGGTAAGGGGCTGGCCCCAGACTCCCCAGCATGATCTGACCCAGCAAAGCAGGTCCTGGGGTTGCCCTGGAGGCCCTCATCACCCCCGCTCCCCGCCACCGACAAGCTTGGACCCTGGTGCTCCTCCCTGTCCCAGGCTCTGACCCACAGCCCAAAGCCCTGCTCCTATCACGGTGCTATGGTTTGGCGTCCCAGCCCAAATCGCATGTGAAATGGTAATCCCCAGTGTTGGAGGTGGGGCCTGGTGGGAGGTGACTGGATCATGGCGGTGGCTTCTCATGAATGGGTTAGCACCATTTCCCTTGGTGCTATTCTCTGGATAGTGAGTGAATGCTGAGATCTGGTTGTTTAAAAGTATGTAGCACCCAGCTGAGCGCAGTGGCTCACGCCTATAATCCCGGCATTTAGGGAGGCTGAGGCAGGTGGATTATCTAAGGTCAGGAGTTTGAGATCAGCCTGACCAACATGGAGAGACCCTGTCTCTACCCAAAATACAAAATTAGCTGGGTGTGG
>NC_045449.1:71998882-72004324 GCF_002776525.5 Piliocolobus tephrosceles | reverse complement strand
GATCTCCTGACCTCATGATCCGCCCGTCTCGGCCTCCCAAAGTGCTGGGATTACAGGCTTGAGCCACCGCGCCCGGCCCATTCAGGCATTTCTTTATAGCAATGTGAGAACAAATACACATGGGTACCTTCTGGAACCACAGGGAGCTGCCTGCCACGGCTCCATCACCAGGCTCAGCACCTGCCCAGAGGGAAGCAGGGGACGAGGGCAACAGTAGAGGCAGCACCCCACTCCTGGGACCTGTGGCCCAGCTCCCATCTTTGGAGCCACTCTCCCAGGGCCCCAGACTCACCCCCCAGCAGGAAGTAGCAGCCGGTGAAGAGCAGCAGAGGTGGGCTCTGGGCCAGGGAGCTGAGCAGGCCGCAGATCCAGCCGCACACGAGAAGGACCAGGCTCAGGGGCAGGACCACCATGACTGCGCGGTGCAGCACTGCAGGAGAGGGGGCTCAGGTGAGAATTCTGGTCCAGGTAGGCCCCTCAGCGCTTGTCTGCCAGAGGACAGTGACATGGTGCTTCATCTTCTCAGGAAAAGCGGCTGACGCCCATCTCCGTGAAAACCACTGGACCTTCCCAGTGGCCCCCTCTCGCCCTGGCAGGGGCTTCCTAAGGCCGGGAGAGGGAGGCGTCCCCAGAACCCTCCCAACCCCCATCCCCAGGCCTCACATGTCCCCCGACCCGCCAGGTGGAAGGTGCCAGTCAGGTAGACAGCAGGCCATCTGGAAGAATCGAGTCCTAAATGGGGAGCCAGGAGTCTGCAGGGCCCACAGGATCCAGCCACGCTCAGAGCTGCCTGACTTCCCCAACAGCAAAGGGATGAGCCTTCGCCACTGAGAGGGAAACTGAGACAGGGGAAAACAGGACAGGCTGGGAGCCGGGCACCTGTGGTTAGGTACAGTAGCACAGCACTGGGACAGGTCTGCGTGGAAACGTCATCTTGGAGATGCAGGGGCGGTGGAAGCAGTGCTGCGGGGTGGGGATGGGGATGGGGATGGGGATGGCTGGGATCCAGCCTTGCCTGAATATTTGGAAAGGATGAGGCGGCCCCACCCAGGACTCACAGATGAGGTGCTTCACCGAGGTGGAGACATCCAGGCTCTCACTGGCGAAAGGGTCGACCAGCGGGACGCAGCTGTTCTGCCCTGGGAAACAGAGGCCTCGAAGCCTGGGGCCTGGATGCTGTGAGGCACCCAGCAGCCTACCCGAGCCCAGGGGACCCCCTGGCACCACAGGGCCCTGCCAGCTTCTCTCTCATGCTGAAACTCGGGGCTGGGACTCCAAGTGGGATGAAAGGCCCAAGACCTTTCGCCTTGTTTATTTTCACATGCAAGTTGTGCCTGCACAGATGCGTTTTTAAAATGTCAAACGCTCCATGGAGGCCCCCTCAGAGTCCCTCAGGCAGGGGTCCTTGTAATGCGTTTGTGTGTGGAACTCAGGCTTTCCTTTGGGTCAGGAAAAAGGTGTGTGCAAAACGGGTTCCTGGGAAACCTTGCTTCAGAATCTTCCTGACTCATGTCGTGTGGTCATACATACTGTTTGGTTCTCACACGCGTGCAGAGCCACCTGCATAGGCACATGCGTGTGCACACCCGCACACAGGTGCATGTCAGGAGGTTTCTGTAGCACAGTTAGGCACGGTCTATTGGATGGATGAGCACACGGCTCCTAACTCCTCCCCAGTTGCACTGAGAAAGCCACCAGCACACGTGCACCACCCGCACTTGCACTCACTCACATACATGCCCACACACTCTCATATGCACATACATGCACACTAACGTGCTCACACACTCATATTCACATGCACACACAACTACACACACATTCATATTTACATTCACAGCCAGGTGCTCACACATGTTTATGTTCAGCACACGCACACATATTCAGATGCGCACACACGCTCACTCCCACTCAGACCTCCCTGCCGTGCCAGCCCCGGCCCTGTGCAGAGGAAGCTCCCCAGGGGCCGCAGCTCCTGAGGAGGGAGCTGGGGGGAATGGAGGAGGCCCTGTGGGCCCTCCAGCCTCCTCTCTCCCTGTGCTCTGACGCCTCTGCACATATTTGGAACCCCTGTCCCCGCCGCATCAGGAGGTGTGGGGTGAGCAGCTCTGACGGTGCCTGACAGGGAGGGGGACGAGGGGCTGCAAGGCCCAAATCCCGGGGAGGGTGATCAAGAAACAGCCCCTGGTGACTTGGATGAGGCTCCCCAGCTACACACCTGGAGGCTTCCCTCCCCCGCCTCGCCCCACAGCCCCCTCCTCCGGCTGTGAGGGGCCCCGAACAGGGCTCCCTCCCTCCTGTAGCCCCTGGACTGTCAGTTTTGGGGGGAGACGGAGGGTGATGGGGAGGGAGCTGAGAGACACCCTGGGGCAGAGCGGGATGCAAGGGAGGGGTCCTGGGGGGGGTCTGGCGGGGCGACACGGGCGGGGCGGGGTTAGGGGGGTGTCGGAGGGAAGAGGTCGCGGAGGGAGGAGGGCCGGCGGGGTGGCCGGTTACCTTCGCAGATGCGCCAGAGCCCCGAGTGCGAGGAGAGCAGCTCTGCGCGCCCGGGCCCGGCGCTGCCATTGCCGGCGTCCGCCACCTCCAGGATGTACCAGTAGTCGCTGGCGACCGCGGCGGCCAGGAGCGCGAAGCTGAGCAGCGCACCGAGGGCGGCGGCCAGGAGCAGCACACCCAGCCGGGCCATGGGGGCGGCCGGCGGGTGGGGACGGGTCGGGGGTAGCGGGGCCCGGGGGGTGGCGGGGGACGCGCGGAGCCGGGAGCCGGGGGGCGCTGGAACCGGGGGGCGGGCGGGCGCGGCGGCGCTCGAGGCTCTTCTGGGCACGTCCCCGCTCCTGCCCGCGCACTGGCCTCGCGGGCCCCCTGGGGTCGCAGGGAGCTCGCCCCTGGGGGAAAGGAGAGGAAGTCGGGAGCCGCGCGGCGAACCTGGGACCTGGGCTCCAATCCCAGCGTCACCACGTGCCCTGGGCACGTTGCTTAATCTCCCTGAACCCTGGCTCTTCATCAGCCAAATGGGATGCGCCTGTCTGGCCGGGCTGTGCAGGGCTTGGGAGGAGGAGGGAGGGTCCGCCAATGACAGACCCCAGGAGGATGGCCGGCCGGGAAGCAGGACCACCCACCCGCGCTCCCGGAAGCATAGGAGCCTGGCACGGGCTGGCCCTGGGGTCCTGTATCAGTCCTGAGGACCAACCAGGCAGCAAGTGTAGTGCGTGGGCCCCGCCGCTGGGCCGCGGACTGAGGAAGGAAAAAACTTTGCTTTGGATTCGCTCATAATTACAAATGACCCCTCCAGCAAGGCCAGCCTCTGCCTGGCCAGCCACTCACAGAGCAAACAGGCAGAAAGAATCTTCTAGGACAGGCGTTGAGTGCCAGTGGGGCTAGGAGTCAGAGGAGCCGCGGAGAGGCCCCCCCACCCACCCAGGAGTAGCCCCATGAGCAACCCCGCGTGGGCAGCCATCGGTAAGGTCTGGGGTTAAATCTTCAACGAGGGGGAGGCTTCCTCTGGGTCGCCACACAGAACAGGGCAGAGCCTGCACCGAGAGGGTCAGCGGTCTGAGGACATCCTGGCCCTTGGAGGTGAAGCCAGGGCGCTCCTCTTGGGGCGTTTTGGCCGTGCTTTCCTCTGCTAGGCAGCCAGGGCGCTCCTCTTGGGGCGTTTTGGCCGTGCTTTCCTCTGCTAGGCTCTTGTTGGTTTGAGGAATATAGTCAGGAAGGGAAAACCAGCCTAGCAGTTATTGAAACAATATTTCAAAGGGAGTTCAGACAGAGTGACAGAATGGCTCGGGTATTTAGTAGCTGTCCTCACACCTGAGCGCCAGACTGCCTTGCTGCACGTGGGCGGCTCTGGGGTTTTCCAGCCCCCTTGGAGCTGGGGCTTCCCTGACCACAGCCCCTCTCTGGGAGCCTTGTGGCATCCAGCAGCCCTGTTCTCTAGGGGCGGGGATAGCTTGTTAGGTCTGGAAGGTGAAAGAACTCAACAGGTGCTCAGAGAGTAGCAGCCCCTATGAAGGCAGAGGTGATAGGGATGGGGGGTGGGGCCTCTTTCCCTCCCTAAACTCACTACAGCTGGGGGAAGAACAGTGTGTAATGAAAACTCGTGGTGCTGACACTGACCCCACAATAAAGCGATATAACAAGAATCAATAGTGCTTTGTTTGGGTCAACGCCTTTGTGCGTGCAAAAGGTATGCACTGACTGTGCGGGGGGAACAGAGGAGCCCCATTTGGGCTACGTGCTCCACGTGTGTCCTCCCATTCTCTTCTATTTATTTTTTTAGAGACAGGGTCTCCCTATGTTGCCCAGGCTGGTCTCAAACTCTAGGGTTCAAGTGATCCTCCTGCCTTGGCTGCCCAAAGTGCTGGGATTACAGGCATGAGCCACTGAGCCCAGCCTCTCTTTTTCTTTTCTTTTCTTTCCTTCTTTTTTTTTTCAGGGACAGGGAGAGCAGGGGTCTCCCTATGTTGCCCAGGCTGGTCTTGAACTCCAGGGTTCAAGTGATCCTCCTGCCTCGGCTTCCCAAAGTGCTGGGATTATAGGCGTGACCCACTGCTCCCAGCTTCCCCTTCTCTTGAGCTGAGAGCTGGTTTGAGTAGCTCTGTTATTGCGCCCACATTAAGCTTACGTAGGGCCAGATGTGGTGGAATGAGTCACCTGTGGTCTCAGCTACTTGGGAGGCCAAGGTGGGAGGATGGCTTGAACCCAGGCAGGAGGTTGAGGCTGCAGTGAGCTGTGGCTGTGATCGATAGAGTGAGACCCTAGCTTATAAAAACAAAAAAAGACCAGGTGTAGTGGCTCTGGCCTGTAATCTCAGCACTTTGGGAGGCCGAGGTGGGCGGATCACTTGAAGTCAGGAGTTTGGGAGACCAGCCTGGCCAACACGGTGAAACCCTCTCTCTACTAAAAATACAAAAATTAGCCGGGCATGGTGGCTCACACCTGTAATCCCAGCTACTCAGGAGCCTGAGGCAGAAGAATCGCTTGAACCCTGGAGGTGGAGGTTGCAGTGAGCTGAGATCACACCATTGCACTCCAGCCTGGGCAACAAAGCAAGACTCTAAATATATATATATATGCTATATTTTAACCAAAAGGAGAGACACTTGTGAAGGCCGATATTGTACGCATATTGTGAATCACATCTGCAGGGAAAATCTGGCCATAGGCATCAATGACATCTCTGATAAATGGCTGGCAAAAGAGAAAATTCAGAGCTAGAGGCATGAAAGAAGATCTAACAAAATAGAGTGAACTTCTTCTGGACCACCCTAATGAGAAAAGTAGCCCCATGGATGAAAGACTGGATGGTCTTCAGTCAGAGGTCTTGCTTAGGAAACTTTTTCTTGGCTCCTCTGTGAGGGCTCTAGCATCCTTTTTAACCAGAAAAGGCAGTAACTTTAGCCTGACTCTCAGCAGTTAAACAAAGGAAACCACATAGCATAAACT
>NC_045449.1:71985620-71998782 GCF_002776525.5 Piliocolobus tephrosceles | reverse complement strand
GTTATCTAGAGGGAGATTTCGGCTAGGTGCAGTGGCTCACACCTATAATCCCAGCACTTTGGGAGGCCGAGGTGGGCTGATCACGAGGTCAGGAATTCAAGACCAGCCTGACCAATATGGTGAAACCCCGTCTCTACTAAAAATACAAGAATTAGCTGGGCCTGGTGGTGTGCACCTGTGGTCCCAGCTATTTGGGAGGCTGAGGCAGAAGAATCACTTGAACCCAGGAGGCGGAGGTTGCAGTGAGCTGAGATGGTGCCCCTGCACTCCAACCTGGATGACAGAGCGAGACTCCGTCTCAAAATATATATATATATATATATATATATATATATATAAAATAAAATTTAAAAAGGCCAGGCACGGTGGCTCACGCCTGTAATCTCAGCACTTTAGGAGGCCGAGGCAGGTGGATCACTTGAGGTCTTGAGTTTGATACCAGCTTGGCCAACATGGTGAAACCCTGTTTCTACTAAAAGTACAAAAATTAACCAGGCATGGTGGCTCACGCCTATAATCCCAGTTACTCAGGAGCCTGAGGCAGAAGAATCGCTTGAACCCGGGAGACAGAGGTTGCAGTGAGCCGAGATCACACCACTGCACTCCAGCCTGGGCAACAGAGCAAGACTCCATCTTAAAAAAAAAAAAAACAGACTTAATGCCGCTGTTAGGAGGTTTCAGCCGGGTGCAGTGGCTCACACCTGTAATCCCAGCACTTTGGGAGGCCAAGGCAGGCGGATCACGAGGTCAGGAAATTGAGACCATCCTGGCTAACACGGTGAAACCCTGTCTCTACTAAAAATACAAAAATTAGCCGGGCGTGGTGGTGGGCGCCTGTAGTCCCAGCAACTCAGGAGGCTGAGGGAGGAAAACTGCATGAATCCGGGAGACAGAGGTTGCAGTGAGCCGAGATAGCGCCACTGCACTCCAGCCTGGGCAACAGCGAGACTCCATCTCAAAAGAAAAAAAAAAGGAGGTTTCAGCATCACAGAGCCGTGTCTCTGCAGAATGGACACGTGTTTCACTCATGCTGCAGTGCTAGGAGACGGCCACGTTAGCAATCCATAGCCCATCTGCATGAGAAAGCCTGGGTTCAGTGTTTCCAACCCTAGATGTGCAGCTGGAACCACTGATTAAATTGTCCCCGAGGCAGCAGGCACCAGCCTTTGAGGGGCTACTTTGATGAATTCTGCTAGTATATTTCCCTTGAAATGGACCCAAATTATACCCTAGCCCAGTATGAAAAGGCACTGCTTTAGAACAACCCATTATTTTTCATTATTCATCATTCTTTCATCAACTTGGAGCTCCAACCTTGTGTCTAGGCTGTCAGGCCTCTTCCAAGCCAGCATCAGACCCCTATCACTGAAATCAGTGCCGAATTTGACGAAATTCCAGTTATAAGTGACAAAAAACAATGTGGCATTCAAGCCTCTTTTTTTTTTTTTCCCCCAGAGGTGAGGTCTTGCTCTGTCGCCCAGGTTAGAGTGGTGCAGTGGTGTAGTGGTGTGATCACAGCTCAATGCAACCTCAACTTCCTAGTACGAGTGTTCCTCCCACCTCAGCCTCCAGAGTAGCTGGGATCACAGACATGTCACAGCATTCCCGGGTAATTTTTTAAATTATTATTTTGGTAGAGACAGGGTCTTGCTTTGTTACCCAGGCTGGCCTCAAACTCCTGGCCTCAAGCAGTATTCCCACCTCAGCTTCCCAAAGTGCTGGGATTACAGGTGTGAGCTACTGCACCCTGCCTCTCTTATTTTTATTGATTGATTGATTTATTTATTTATTTTTTTTTTTTTTAGACAGAGTCTTGTTCTGTTGCCCAGGCTGGAGTGCAGTGGCATGATCTTGACTCATTACAACCTCTGCCTCCCGGGTTCAAGCAATTCTCCTGCCTCAGCCTCCTGAGTAGCTGGGACAATAGGCACCCACCACCACGCCCGGCTAATTTTTTTGTATTTAGTGGAGGCTGGGTTTCACCATGTTGGTCAGGCTGATTTCGAACTCCTAACCTCAGATGATCACCCACCTCGGCCTCCCAAAGTGCTGGGATTAGGGGCATGAGCCACCGCACCCGGCCCTGTCTCTCTTCTTTTAAACCCATATGTAACTACCTGGAGCCAGCAGCTGGAGGACCAGCAGGCCTGGCCCCTGTGATGCCAGCGGGCAGAGCCCTCTGCTCCAGGCTGATGACACCATCTGCCACCTCCCCCACAAGGCTGGGGAAGCAGCTGGAGCCGTGGCTGAGTCACTGTTGGAGCAGCTCAGTGCCACCTTTGCTGCAACTGATTTCACTGCATTGACAAACATCCCCCCACAGAAAATGAACCTCGCTGAGTTTTCCTGTCCAACCGGTCAATTCATTAACTCAGGGCATTAGGAAGCTAATCCCCCCGGTAGACTCAAAGCCACTGTTTGAGTCAAAACCCAACATTCTAAGGGCTCTTACATGGTTGGGGCCATAGGTTAGAACCATGCACCTTTTCACTTTTCGTCGACAGTGGTCTTGTTTGTGAGATGTGGCCATGATTGGGAGGCAGCCGAAGAGCGAGGAGGTCTCGTCCCCAAGCTCAACTCCCAGGTCTGTGAGGGGCTCAGCACGGTCACCCAGGCTTCCCCAGCACCTGCCCAGCGATCCTGGCAGCCCAACAGGGTCCCACTCTCAGGGAGGCAGGCAGGCGCCTCCGAGGCCCCACGGGGTTTCTAAGGGACAAGCTTCTCGGGCAGCCGTGCTTTGGGCACCGCAGCACCTGCCCAGCATCCTGGATGATGACTGGAAATGATATCCTGGAGAAATAACTTCCTCAAAGGGAAATGAGCTTGTGTTTTCTAGAGTGAAAGTTCCTCCCCAGACAAAGCTGAGACCTGCACTGGCTTTGAGTGACTAAACGTCTTGCTGGGAGGCTTTGACTCACTGGGTAACGTGGAATGGGCAGTGCCTTAGGCTGCAGGGCTTCTCCGGCATCATCCCGGAACCAGCCTGTGCTTCCCCACATCGCAGAACGCACCTGCAGTGTCCGTTCCGTTCCGTTCCTTCCGGTCTGTGCATCCTCCCCTTCCCTTCCTGGTCCCACTGGCAGCCTGCCACCTATGCCAGGACAAACAGCTGCATAGGGATGCCCTTTCCTGTTGCCATCCAGGGCAGAGCTCACCGTCTTCTCAGTACTGCTGCAGATACGAGCCACACGTGTGCAGACGTGCATGGCTATTTGCTGACCTGTCTTCCCGCCGTTCAGGGAACAAAAACCGGGGGAACTCACTGCAAGAGTTGTTCGTGGGCTTCAATTCCTGGACCTGGCACCTGGCACACTGTAGGTGCACAAGCAAATACCTGAGTGAACGAATGGATGTCACCCCTTTGGGGCTCACGTGGAAACCTCGGAAGGGAAGGTCACAGTTTGGTCCCAGCCAGCTGAAAATGGGTGTAAATAATGTAGGCTAAGCCCAGCGGAGAGAAAATCTGCAGCTTAGTTGGTCCTTTGCTTTGTTGAGCTAGATTCAGCTGAGTCAGGAAATCCTTCGTGATGACAAGACAGGCCCGGGGCAAGCTGGGCCGCACAACTCACCCTCTCAACACAGACCCTGGATGTTGAAAGTGAATACAGTGCACTGTCCTCACAACGGGGGAAAGGAGGGGAACGGAATCGGGACCACCTGTACTAGCCTTACAACTTCCTGTGAATTTACATTTCAACGTAAAAGGTTACAATGTACAGCGAGGATCTGTGGAAGCCTTGGGGAGGCAGGTGTCAGTTCCATGACAGCCTTTCTGACAAAGCTGTCTGAAAATGGAATAGGGGTGCTTTAAAGACAGCCCTCCCTCCCTAGAATCAGACAGCCGACCACAGCCACCCCCACAAGCTGACAGTGTCCTTCAGCAGTGAGGGCCCAGGCTGCCTGGGTTCAAATCCCAGCCCTAAAATTTACTTATTCTACTGTCTTGGATGAGTTATTTCATTTCTACAAGTCTTCATTTCTGCACTAAAAAATGGTAGCTACAGCCGGGTGCGGTGGCTCAAGCCTGTAATCCCAGCACTTTGGGAGGCCGAGACGGGCGGATCATGAGGTCAGGAGATCGAGACCATCCTGGCTAACACGGTGAAACCTTGTCTCTACTAAAAAATACAAAAAACTAGCCAGGCAAGGTGGTGGGCGCCTGTAGTCCCAGCTACTCGGGAGGCTGAGGCAGGAGAATGGCGTAAACCTGGGAGGCGGAGCTTGCAGTGAGCTGAGATCCGGCCACTGCGCTCCAGCCTGGGTGACAGAGCGAGACTCTGTCCCAAAAAAAAAAAAAAAAAAAAAGTAGCTAGGCCAGGCACAGTGGCTCCTGGCCATAATACCAACAATCCCAATGCTGAAGCAGGACAATCACTTGAGCCCAGGAGTTTGAGACCAGCCTGGGCAACAAAGTGAGATCCCATCAAAACAAAACAAAATTTTTCAATGAGCCGGGTGTGATGGCGTGTGCCTGTAGTCCCAGCTGTTTGGGAGGCTGAGGTGGGAGGTTCACCTGAACGCAAGAATTTGAGGTTGTGGTGAGCTTTGTTCATTCCACTGCATTCCAGCCTGGGAGGGCAAGGCCTTGTCTCCAGGGAGAAAAAAAAAAAAAAAATAGATAAAACCACGTTAGACTTTATTGGCAATTGTGTTATTCTTTCCACATGGCAACAGTCTGCAATGGGGGCTCCAGTTTGGCTTGCTGGTCTCTTCTGGTGGCGGGCACTGCTGTCTCCACTTTCCAGGGTGGCAGTTGGCCCGAAGGGCTCTAACCTGCTGTTGGAACTTCACCCACAGCCCAGAAGCCTCCATTCACAACCCTTCCCACACTCCACTGACTTAGAGAACCTGGAAAACGGACACATGGACACGAATCTGAAAGAAAGTCTAGGCAGTTGCCCTCAGACAAGGGCCTACGGCTTTATTAACAGATGTTGAGGAAGCTTTCAGGTGCTGGCAGCCATGAGGGTCTGGTTTTAAGAATGGCCTTTAAGGAAAAGCCATAGCAGGCGGGCTGACAGGGGTGGCTCCAGCTCAGCCCCGCCCTCAGCACAGGCTGACAGAAGCCGAGATCCACATCACTGCCTGGCGTGCAAAGGAGCTGAAGACAAAACCATTTTTTCCAGCTTCTCTACAAAGTCAATTTATAAGCAAGTTATTAAAGTGAAGTATCCATTTATAGACTGGTACAAATATCAAAAATAAGCAGCTTAGATGAGTACAGAGGCTGGAGTGCATTTTCTGCTAACAAAAACCACTGTGATATTCTCCAAGTTTAGAGGGAAAAGTCTGAGGCCAACTCAGATGTGGCAGAAATAAGTGGGTCTGAAGTGCATTTTCAGTTGTTTCTACCCGGAAGGAGCCTGGGTGATTCAAACAGGTCTGGGGTTCGTGGCTCTGGCGAGCGTCCAGACAACTGCGTCTCTGCTAGGACGCTCATCCTCACTGCGGCTGTCTGGGCAGATGGCTGTTGGCAGGCTAGGGACGACGATGAAAAACTGACAATATTTAAAAAACCCAGTAGGGTCCACAGCAGTGTTTGAAATGACAGGCTTTTTATTTCTCAGGAACAGCCGAGATGACCTCCAGAGGTTTCCAACGAAGCTGTAACAATCCACCCTGTAGCTCTGCGACAGGGAGGAGGGCGAATCCAATCCATCATCTTACGCCAGACTTCAGCCCTGCGGGAGCTGCCGCCGCCGAAGAAAGCGGGGACCTGGGCGGACTGCATCCCTCCCCCGTGTGGATACGTGACAGATGTGCAGGTCGGGCTGACAGACACACGGCCTGCAGCAGCCCAGCTAGTCCCACACAGCATCAAGCCAAGTCATTTAAAAAGGATTCAGGCCACTGCCTTTTTCTCAGGGAGGAGCAGCCAGCATGTGCCCCGCAGCTCACTGGGCCTGTCTAATCACACAGCAGTGGCAAAAGGAGTATCTGCTGGACGCTTCCTATCACTCTATTCTGTCTCCACGTCCACCTGAAGTTCACCCCGTTTCCCCAATGACTTAGAATGGCTTTGTGCTTAGTTTTAATTGTAGTTTGTGCTATTCTGTGAATTAACAATTCAAACAAAATAAGAAAGACACGTTGTGAAACAGTAGAGGAGCCGGAGACTCTGTCTCCATTCCCCTCCTCATCACACACACGTCATGCATCTACCAAAAAAAAAAAAAAAGTGGCCTCTGAGGCAGCACAGGTGTGACAGATGAGAAACCTATAGCTCAGATTCAACAGGCACCTGCCAAGTCCACACTCAGGACTGTGTGACAGCCTCAACAACATGAGGTCCAGACACGTTCACTGTGGAAGGCTCTGCCCACGCGAACAAAGCCGTCAGCTCTAGCAAAAGGGCCACTGCCTTCCTCCTCCCCCACTTCTCACCTGGTAAGTCCGGGAATCAAGAAGACAAAAATGAGCCAAAAAAAAAAAAAAAAAAAGAGAAAGGCAGTCACTGTTATCAGCAGCACCCGCTGCACAGGTAGAAGCACCTCTGGTGCCACTTTCAAGACAAAACAAGATACAGCTGAAATATCTAATTGGAAAATATTGATCTTCTCCTTTCCCAAGGCATTGCTAAGGGTCCCACAGGAAGGCTGGTGGCACCAGGGAATAAACCCTGGAAGTGGCGCAACCACTCTGGGACCAGGCAGCTCCAGCCAGAGGCCTCAGTCCATGGCAGCCAGCTGCTCGATGGCACAGCGCACTTTCTTCGCAGTTTCCTCAAATTCTTTCTTCTTATTGTTGGTTTCCTTTGCCTGGAAATAAAGAATAGACACATGACACTGAAACCAGAGCTTCCCAGTCACATGCTGTAGATAAGATGACAAAGGAAAAAACAATCAGGGAACACTGATAGAGCACCTAAATCAACTGGGCACTGGGCTGGGGCAGATTCCCAGCAACCTGAGACAAACATCCTGATTCAGATCAACTCCTCTAGTTTAAGCTGCCTCCTAATCATCGAATAACAGAAAACATGGACAGAGCGCTTGGTATGCACCCAGCACCATTCTACCGGCTTCACTCCATTAACTGATTTATGCTCACAGTGACCCTGCGGTGGGTGCTCCCATCTCTACTATACAGATGAGGAAACCGAAGTCCAGCCTGAAGCAGCCACTCCAAGTACCCAGCTAGTCTAGGCAGAGCTCTGCTCTTAACCACCGCCCTAGCTTTCTCCTGCAACTCCTGGAGGAAAGTCCAGAGTCTTCCTCTTTATGTCCAGCAAACAGACCCTGGCAAACATCAGCCTCTTCCTCGAACAGAAATTCTTTTTGCTTCCAGTCCCTCCCTGAATCTGGCTTCCAATTTTTTCTTTTTTTTTTTTTTTGAGACGGAGTCTTGCTGTGTCTCCTGGGCTGGAGTGCAGTGGCCGGATCTCAGCTCACTGCAAGCTCCGCCTCCCGGGTTTTACGCCATTCTCCTGCCTCAGCCTCCGGAGTAGCTGGGACTACAGGCGCCCGCCACCTCGCCCGGCTAGTTTTTTGTATTTTTAGTAGAGACGGGGTTTCACCGTGTTAGCCAGGATGGTCTCGATCTCCTGACCTCATGATCCGCCCGTCTCGGCCTCCCAAAGTGCTGGGATTACAGGCTTGAGCCACCGCGCCCGGCCCCAATTTTTTCATTCTGCTAACAGAGCTCTCTCCTAAAGGGCAAATGACGACCACATTAGCAAATCCAGGGACCCCCTTCCCTATCATATTTTTTATTCACCCTAACTCCTCTGCTACATTAAAAAACAAAAACCTTGATTGGGTTAAATTTGTTTTCTGATAGAGGTTACCTTAAAAAAATTATTTTTTTGAGACAGACTTTTGCTCTTGTTGCCCAGGCTGGAGTGCAAAGGCGTGATCTCAGCTCACTGCAACGCCTCCCGGGTTCAAGAGATTCTCCTGCCACAGCCTCCTGAGTAGCTGGGATTACAGGCATGCGCCACCATGCCTGGCTAATTTTGTATTTTTAATGGACACGGGGTTTCTCCATGTTGGTCAGGCTGGTCTTGAACTCCCGACTTCAGGTGATCTACCCGCCTCGGTCTCCCAAAGTGCTGGGATTACAGGCGTGAGCCACTGTGCCCAGCCAAAAAACTACTTTTCAATATGCACTTTATATATCCTAAGTTTTACCTCATGTATAATAATTTGTAATTTATTTTTATATACATTTATAATTTGTAAATTTTTTTTTTTTTTTTGAGGTGGAGTCTTGCTCTGTCGCCCGGACTGGAGTGCAGTGGCCGGATCTCAGCTCACTGCAAGCTCCGCCTCCCGGGTTTACGCCATTCTCCTGCCTCAGCCTCCTGAGTAGCTGAGACTACAGGCGCCCGCCACCTCGGCCAGCTAGTTTTTGTTATTTTTCAGTAGGGACGGGGTTTCACCATGTTAGCCAGGATGGTCTCGATCTCCTGACCTTGTGATCCGCCCGTCTCGGCCTCCCAAAGTGCTGGGATTACAGGCTTGAGCCACCACGCCCGGCCAATTTGTAAATTATTAATTGAAAGAAAATTTAATTTAAAAATAATAAATTGATAAGAAAAAAAACAGTGCACCTTTGTTTTTTTTTTAGAGACAGGGTCTCACTCTGTGACCCAGGCTGGAATGCACTGGCAAGATCATGGCTTACTGCAGCTTTGACCTCCAAGGCTCAAAGTGATCCTCCCACCCCAGCCCCCTGAGTAGTTGAGACTACAGGCACATGCCACCATGCCTGGCTAATTTTTTGTGAATTTTTTGAAGAGATGAGGTCTGGCCACATTGCCCAGGCTCGCCTCAAAACTCCTGGGCTCGCCGGGCGCGGTGGCTCAAGCCTGTAATCCCAGCACTTTGGGAGGCCGAGACGGGCGGATCACGAGGTCAGGAGATCGAGACCATCCTGGCTAACACGGTGAAACCCCGTCTCTACCAAAAATACAAAAATAGCCGGGCGAGGTGGCGGGCGCCTGTAGTCCCAGCTACTCAGGAGGCTGAGGCAGGAGAATGGCGTAAACCCGGGAGGCGGAGCTTGCAGTGAGCTGAGATCTGGCCACTGCACTCCAGTCCGGGCGACAGAGCGAGACTCCGCCTCAAAAAAAAAAAAAAAACTCCTGGGCTCAATCAATCCTCCTGCCTTGGCCTCCCAAAGTGCTGGGATTCAGGCACAAGCCACTGCACCTGGCCCAACAATGCACCTTGTAATGGACTGTAATGGACAACTCTGCAGTCCCAGGGAGCATTACCTTTACTGATATGGAAAGATAACCATGGCTTTAAAAAAAAAAATATATATATATATATACACACACACACACACACACACATAGATTATTCAGTTTCTTCTTCACTTTCAAAAAAGCATAAAATTAACAAAGCTCCTTTGCATACATACTATAATTTAACCAACCACCCCAATGTGGAAGTCAATATCTCCATTTTATACATTTTTTCCACTAAAGGGAGGGGGGCAAAGCAAACACAAGAATGCTCACTATTGAAAAACAAAACAGGCCGGGCGCAATGGCTCATGCCTGTAATCCTAGCACTTTGGGAGGCCGAGGTGGGCAAATCATGAGGTCAGGAGTTCAGGACCAGCCTGGCCAACATGGTGAAACCCTGTCTCTACTAAAAATACAAAACTAAGCTGGGTGTGGTGGTGGGCGCCTGTAATCCCAGCTACTCAGGAGCCTGAGGCAGGAGAATCATTTGAACCCGGGAGGCGGAGGTTGCAGCGAGTGAGATCTCACCATTGTACTCCAGCCTGGGTGACAGGGCAAGACTTTGTCTCAAAAAAAAAAAGAAAAGAAAAACAAAACAGGCCAGGTGCAGTGGCTCACGCCTGTAAAACTCACTGACAAAACTTCTGGCTGGGTGTGGTGGCTCAAGCCTGTAATCCCAGCCCTTTGGGAGGCCAAAGCAGGAGGATCAGTTGAGACCAGAAGTATAAGACCACCTTGGGCAATGTACCAAGACCACTGTCTCTACAAAAAATTTAAAATTTGGGCTGGGCACGGTGGCTCATGCCTGTAATCCCAGCACTTTGGGAGGCTGAGGCGGGCGGATCACCTGAGGTTAGGAATTCGAGACCAGCCTGGCCAACATGGTGAAACCCTGTCTCTAGTAAAAATATAAAAAAATTAGCCATGCGTGGTGGTAGGCGCCTGTAATCCCAGCTACTCGGGAGGCAGAGGTTGCAGTGAGCCGAGAACATGCCATTGTATTCCAGACTGGGCGACAAGAGTCTCAAAAAAAAAAAAAGAAAAAAAAAAGTTAAATTAGCCAGGCGTGGCGGCATGTGCCTGTAGTCCCAGCTACTGGGGAGGCTGAGGCAGGAGGATCGCTTGAGTCCAGGAGGTCAAGGCTATAGTGAGCTGTGACTGTGCCACTGTACGTTGGTCTGAGCAACAGAGCAAGACCCCATCTCTGAAAACAAAAAACTCCTGCCGCCCAGGTCTACAACTCGCCTCTCCTTCTAGTGCTTCGTTTTGTCCTCATCACAACTATTTATCAAGTAAACTATTATGAATAACTAAGTTGCTCTGTTTATTTCCACATTAAATTTATTTCCCAATCGATTTTCACATTGGTTCTAATTTATTTCATTGTTTCAAAAGCTAAGCACCGAGGCAGCAGCAGAAACAAGAATCAGCGCCCAGTGCAGCGCCCTGGGTGGCCAGACCTCAGCTTCCATAGCAGCGCCCTCCTGGCACCCTGGCAAGGCAGCAGACGGGGGCATCCTGCCGTCAAGTCTGGGATCTTGGGAATCCCTAGCATCACCAGCAACAGCATCCTTGTCTTCAGGATTTGTGTAGCACAACACGCGTGCCTGTGGTCCCAGCTACTTGGGAGGCTAAGGTGGGAGGATCATTTGAGCCCAGGAGGTTGAGGCTGAGGTGAGCCAAGATCACACCACTGCACTCAGCCTGGGTGACAGAGTAAGACCCTGTCTCAAAAAAAAAATTATATTGTTTCAGAATTAAAGTAATAAAAACGAATCCATAAAAGCATTCTGTATTCTGAATTGGGGAAAACAAAAAACAGTTCAAAATAAAAGCCAAGCAGCTTTTTAAATCTCCCCACTTTTCTCAAAGGCTGGAATGTCTCCCCTCATTCCAATCTGGCTGGGTCTGTCAGGAGACGGAGACCGAGGGGTCTCCTGTGGAGGCTGAGGCCTCTACTTCTGCGTCCTGCCCCTTCAGCTCTCACATCCTGAAAGTCTGCTTTTCTTAATCTCATCTTCAAACAGGTGAGTCGACTTCCCATACTAGACTGCATCTTCCCCCTGTAACCCTAGAGCAGAGCACCCCGCAGCGTCCACCAGCACTTCAGGGCTTTCTGGAACTGGACTGGGTCAGATTTCAGTTGCTCTATTTGCAATGGCAACAACCCTCTGTCTTTCTCAGTGCTCTGGGACCTGGCTTCCAGCCCACGCCTCCACATCCCCTGCTCCTCCCCTGTGCTCATGATGGTTCCAGGCACACAAGCTGCTCCTTGTCTAAAACAGGGCTTGGCAAGCCAGGGCCTGCTGGCCAAATCCATCCAGCCCGTCATGGCCTTTTTTTGTCCAGCCCACGGGCTAAGAATGCTTTTTATGTTTCTAAAAGGTTGTGAAAAACTACAACAAAAGGCAATATGCAACAGAGGCTGTGACCCACGAGGGCCAAGGGATGGTCTGTGGCACACTACAGAAAAGCTGGCTGACCTCTGATCCAGAAAAAGATGATCCCCAGGCCACTTTCCAGTTTCCACGCTGCAGCTCCCACAACCTCAACCGGGTGACGAGCTCACCCACAGCATGATTCACCCACCACTGGCCTCTTCCCTCTTCCTGACAAAACGCTATCTTAGTCCTTAGCACTTAAAAGCCACTAATATTGAGGCCAGGCGTGGTGGTTCTTGCCTGTAATCCCAGCACTTTGGGAGGCCAAGGCGGGCAGATCACTTGAGGCCAGGAGTTCGAGACTGGCTTAGCCAACATGGCAAAACCCTGTCTCTACTAAAAATACAAAAGTTAGCTGGGCCTGGTGGCACACACCTATAATCCCAGCTACTTGGGAGCCTGAGGCACAAGAATCACTTGAACCTGGGAGATGGAGGTTGCAGTGAGCCAAGATCGCACCACTGCCCTCCAGCCTGGGCAACTGAGTGTCACCCTGTGTCAAATTTTTTAAAAGCCACATATAAGGACAGAATTATTTTACGCTGATTTCTAAAAAGGAATACAATTTTCAAGCTGAAAAGGAACCTGAGAAACCATGGAACGGGGGGTCTAACCTCTATTTAGCAAGGAAAGTGTGACCACGACTGGCGTTACAACGTCTCCTGACTCTCCGCCCAGGACTTTGCTACAAGGATATGGAATCCCCCCTTATTTATTCTGTGTGGGGCTGCCAGACTTAGGAAATAAGAATATTCGATGCCAAGGCTGGGCGCAGTAGCTCACACCTGTAATCCCAGAGCTTTGGGAGGCTGAGGCAGGGAGATCACTTGAGGTCAGGAGTTTGAGACCAGCCTGACCAACATGATGAAACCCTGTCTCTACTAAAAATACAAAATTAGCTGGGCGTGGTGGCATGGGCCATTAATCCCAGCTACTTGGGAGGCTGAGGCAGTGTGCACTGCACTGCAGCCTGAGTGACAGAGCGAAACTCTGTCTCAAAAAAAAAAAAGAAAAAGAAAAAGCCATGGCCGGGCGCGGTGGCTCAAGCCTGTAATCCCAGCACTTTGGGAGGCCGAGACGGGCGGATCACGAGGTCAGGAGATCGAGACCATCCTGGCTAACACGGTGAAACCCCACCTCTACTAAAAAATACAGAAAACTAGCTGGGCGAGGTGGCGGGCGCCTGTAGTCCCAGCTACTCCGGAGGCTGAGGCAAGAGAATGGCGTGAACCCGGGAGGCGGAGCTTGCAGTGAGCTGAGATCTGGCCACTGCACTCCAGCCCGGGCGACAGAGCGAGACTCCGTCCAAAAAAAAAGAAAAAGCCAGGCACGGTGGCTCACGCCTATAATCCCAGCACTTTGGGAGGCCGAGATTGGCAGATCATGAGGTCAGGAGATGGAGACCATCCTGGCTACCACAGTGAAACGAAACCCCGTCTCTACTAAAAATACCAAAAAAATTAGCCGGACGTGGTGGTGGGCGCCTATAGTCCCAGCTAATCGGGAGGCTGAGGTAGGAGAATGGTGT
>NC_045449.1:71977748-71985220 GCF_002776525.5 Piliocolobus tephrosceles | reverse complement strand
AAAAAAAAAAAAAAAAAAAAAGCCAGGCATGGAGGCTCATGCCTGTAATCCCAGCACTCTGGGAGGCTAAAGAGGGCAGATCACGAGGTCAGGAGTTCAAGACCTGCCTGGCCAGCTTGGTGAAACCCCGTCTCTACTAAAAATACAAAAATTAGCCAGGCATGGTGGTGCATGCCTGTAGTCCCAGCTACTCAGGAGGCTGAGGTAGGAGAATTGCTTGACCTCAGGAGGCAGAGGTTGCAGTGAGCCGAGATGGCGCCACTGTACTCAAGCCTGGGTGACAGAGTGAGACTCCGTCTCAAAAAAAAAAAAAAAAAAAAAAAAACAATGCCCAGTTACATTTCAACTTCAGATAAATGACTTAAGTTTCTAGTAAATACTGACACAACATGTGGGATTTGCTTATACTAAAAAAGCATTCCTAGTCCATCTAAAATTCTGCTTTAACTGGAGCTCTAGTCTTCTCTGGCAAGCCTCATGCTCCACAACCTGGCTGCTCGGGAGCCTCCCCTTTTGTGGACTCATGGCTTCACCTTCTGCTGTCACAATATCCCAGCACAACTGGACAAGAGCCTGGAGGGAGTCACCTGCAGAAAACCCTTTGGGTCCTGATGGGCTGCTGCCTCTTTTTACCCCTTCCCCACATACCCTCTACTGTGTGTTCCCAGACTTCTGTTCACACCACTGCCAGCACAGGAGCACGCGGCCATGTGACACCCCATGTAGGTTTTCACTGAGGGCAGGAAGGCAATCCTCATGTTACAATGTCCCCACCCTCCAAGGAACCTCAAGCTCAATATACCTTTACTAAGGATACATGTTTTTCTGACCACACAACCCCAAGATCATACTCCAGGAGCTTTTTTTTTTCTTTTTTGAGACAGAGTCTCACTCTGTCGCCAGGCTGGAGTGTAGAGGTGCTATCTCGGCTCACTGTAACCTCCGCCTCCCAGGTTCAAGCGATTCCCCTGCCTCAGCCTCCCGAGTAGCTGGGACTACAGGCGCATACCACCATGCCCAGATAAATTTTTGGCGTTTTAGTAGAGACAGGGTTTCACCATGTTGGCGAGGATGGTCTCGATCTCCTGACCTTGTGATCTGCCTGGCTTAGCCTCCCAAAGTGCTGGGATTACAGGCCAGGCGTGAGCCACCGCGCCGACCTTTTTTTTTTTTCCTGAGATAGACTCTTGCTCTGTCGCCCAGGCTGGCGTGCAGTGGCGCGATCTTGGTTCACTGCAACCTCTGCCTCCTGGGTTTAAGAGATTATCCTGCCTCAGCCTCCCAAGTAGCTGGGATTACAGGTGCCCGCCACCACGCCCAGCTAATTTGTGTATTTTTAGTAGAGATGGTGTTTCATCATGTTGCCCAGGCTGGTCTCAAATTCCTGACCTCAAGTGATCTGCCCACCTCAGCCTCCCAAAGTGCTGGGATTACAGATGTGAGCCACCACGCCCGGCCACACTCCAGGAGCTTTAAAATCACACATATATCCTAGGGGCTTTAAAAATGATTCCTAGCTGGGTATGGTAGCTCATGCCTGTAATCTCAGCACTTTGGGAGGCCAAGGCAGAAGGATCCCTTGAGCTCTGGAGTTCAAGACCAGCCTGGACAACATAGGGAACCCTCATCTCTACAAAAATAAATAAATAAATAAATAAAGTAGGTGGGCATAGTGGGGTGCGCCTGTAGTCCCAATTACTTGGGAGGATGAGGTGGGAGGATCACTTGAGCTCAGGAGTTGGAGGCTGCGGTGAGCTATGGTGTATCACTGTACTGCAGCCCAGGTGACAGAGTGAGTCCCTGTCTCAAAAAAATAAAAACAGCCGGGTGCAGTGGCTCACGCCTGTAATCCCAGCACTTTGGGAGGCCGAGGTGGGTGGATCACGAGGTCAGGAGATCGAGACCATCCTGGCTAACACAGCGAAACCCTGTCTCTACTAAAAATACAAAAAAATTAGCTGGGTGTGGTGGCGGGTGCCTGTAGTCCCAGCTACTCGGGAGGCTGAGGCAGGAGAATGGCTTGAACCAGGGAGGCGGAGCTTGCAGTGAGCCGAGATCACGTCACTGCACTCCAGGCTGGGCAACAGAGCAAGACTCCATCTCAAATAAATAAATAAATAAAAACAAAAATAAAAATATTTCCTGAGGCTGGTCATGATGGCTCACACCTGTAATCCCAGCACTCTGGGAGGCCGAGGTGGGCGGATCACCTGAGGTCAGGAGTTCAAGATCAGTCTGGCCAACATGGCAAAACCTCGTCTCTATCAAAAATACAAAAATTAGCTGGGTGTGGTGGCACATGCCTATAATCCCGGCTACTTGGGAGGCTGAAGCAGGCAAACAGCTTGAGCCCGGGAGGCAGAAGTTGCAGTGAGCTGAGATCATGCCACTCCACTCCAGCCTGGGCAACAGAGTGAAACTCTGTCACAGAGAAAAACAAAAAAGCCAGGTGCGGTGGTTCACACCTGTAATCACAGCACTTTGGGAGGCCGAGGTGGGCGAACCATGAGGTCAGGAGTTTGAGACCAGCCTGGCCAGCATGGTGAAACCCCATCTCTACTAAAAATATAAAAATTAGCTGGGTGTTGTGGCACGTGCCTGTAATCCCAGCTACTTGGGAGGCTGAGGTAGGAGAATCACTTGAACCCGAGAGGCAGAGTTTGCAGTGAGCTGAGATTGCGCCACCACACTCCAGCCTGGGCAACAAGAGTGAAACTCCGTCTCAGAAAAAAAACAAAAAATGCTTCCTGAGGAAAACACAGAGTCCCTTTGAGGGACTAGGTAGTTTAGTGCTAAAGACATTGAACAGTTCTTATTTCCAATACATACAATTTTGTTCTTGGCTCTTTCTCTGTCCAGTTTCAAAAATTCACCGAGGGTTAATTCTTCAAACTGCTTCTTGACAGAAAGGAAAGCGCAACCGGAAGAATGCTTTTTATGTTCCTCTCTAGAAAAATCAAAACAACAGCGGAAAGGCAGTTGAAGGGATTAAAGTGGCAGTCCACTCCCAACGAGCCACCTCCCCGCGCCCTCCACAGGCACACCCTGCTCTGCCTCAGGAGCAAGACGTCAAGTCTGAAGTTGATGGCATCCGTGCTGTGCCCAAGCCACATTCCCAGATGGCACCTCTTAGCACCTTCTCCTCCCTGTGGACGTCTCCCCCCACATCTGTGTGGCTAATGTATCTATTTTATCTGGACTTCTTTAGCAGTTAGTTGGAAAAGTGTTACATGGTGTAAGTTCAAAGGAATTACATGTCAAACCCCTCTAACATTCTCAAGGAACTGTTTGAAGTAATTTCATTTCACTGGAATTGTTATGTAATCCACTGTAAGGATTAAGGGCAGAGAAGGCCATTATTGCCCAGGGTTCCCCAAGGGACCCCTCTAGCTCATACTTTCATTTCCTACTAGGGGAGTCTCCCTACATAGCTGATTATCACCATTACCAGAACTGTATTACAATGAAAACATGGCCACCCAAAGTCCAAAAGGACAGCCAGTTGTAACTCTAATCTGAAAATATGATAACACTTATTCATTTTCAAGACGAATACCACTGATATTTTCCCAGTGATTACTGGGATGCAGTATAACCACCCTAGCAAACATACGAAGACAAACACAGCTACTCTCTTCTGGCCAACAAGAAAAACAACTGGGGTGATTCTCGAGGGAAAAAAATTCAAGTTGTGGAAGCAACTGATTCGGACAGAAAAAAAGGTGAGAAAAAGTTATAGCATTACAGTGTGGAAAGACAGACGTCCTCCAAGTACAGAACTTCATTAACTAGACATCTTGAAGAAAAAAGCCAAAACAACACCGAAATACATGCTTTCTTTCTTTCTTTTTTTTTTTTCAATTTTTTATTTTTATGACGGAGTCTCGCTCTGTTGACCAGGCTGGAGTGCAATGGTACGATCTCTGCTCACTGCAACTTCCACCTCCCAGGTCCAAGCGATTCTCCTGCCTCAGCCTCCCCAGTAGCTGGGATTACAGGTGCGTGCTACCATGCCTGGCTAATTTCTGTATTTTTAGTAGAGCTGGGGTTTCGCCACGTTGGCCAGGCTGGTCTCAAACTCCTGACCTCAGGTGATCCGCCCACCTCAGCCTCCCAAAGTGTGAAGTGCACACTTTCAAAGGGTAATTTTTGTGCTGTGTGGGTTATATTTCAATTAAACTTTTTTAAAAAATCTCAAGAAAAGCACTTGGACATCCCTGGCAGTTCACAACAACAGGGTCTGCTAATGTATTTTATTGACCATGAAAGGCATCAGGCATCTTATGTGAATGAGACTTTAACATCCACCCTAAGGGCATTTTGGTCAGATGAAATTTAATCAGGTTGTAAGCATCACCAAGGCACCAGCATACAGAGAGGATCCGTTCACAACAGCCGTTTAAGAAGCAAGCATTGAGGCTGGAAAGCAACCCTCCCATACTAAGTGTCTTCACAATTCAAATCTTTTGACAGCTCAGTTCAAAACAAAGCCCGTCGTGGCTGGCCAGAGAAGACTTACATGGGGTCGTCATCTGGCTCCCAGCCTTCCAGCTCCTTGAAGCAGAAGAAACACTGGGCCAAGTCTGGCTCGTTCTCAGTGGGGCAGTGGATGAAGCCAGCCTCGGCCATCTGCAAGGGACAGCACAGCTCGTGAGTGGACTCGACAGCCCGGAACCCCGAGGCCCAGCCACAAAGGCCTCGATGGGGACAAAGCAAGGAGGGCAGGGCGGCTCGGACCCAAGGTGCCCAGCCACAGTGGTCTCGCTGGGGATAGGACAGGGAGGGGAGGGCGGCTCGTACCCCCGGGGCCCAGTCACAGTGGCCTCGCTAGGGAAAGGGCAAGGCGGGTCTGGGGGACCCCAGGAGGCCGGGCAGTCTCACCCGCTCCGGGGTACAGGCGCAGCCCTCCAAGAAGGGCCAGTTCTTGAATGTAGAGATGCGGTGGTCCTTGAGAAAGGGCTGCCAGGCAGAGGGCAACGTCGGGGCACCCATGCCGCCGCCGCCACCTCTGCCAACGGGTCCCGCGATTCAAATCTGGCGGTTAATGGCGCGCCGCGGGGCATGTCGGGAGCGCGCGCCCTCTTAGGCGGGTCACGCCCCGCGGCCTTCTGGGAGTAGAGGCGGGGCGGCGCGGGGCGTGCCGGGAGTTGTAGTCCTCCCGCCGCGTGGCTCTGACCGTGCTGTCTGTGCACCCAGCAACCCCGCGCCAGCGCGTCCCTGCCCATACCTAGCGCCACCTCGACTGCTTTCAAAGAGCGCGTGCAGGCCGGGTGCAGTGGCTCACGTCTGTAATCCCAACACTTTTGGAGGCCTAGGCGGGAGCATCACTTGAGGCCAGGAGTTCAAAACCAGCCTGGCCATCATGGTGAAACCTTGTCTCTACTAAAAATACAAAAATTAGCCGGGCGTAGTGGTGCATGCCTGTAATCCCAAATACTCAGGAGGCCGAGGCAGGAGAATCGCTTGAACCCGGGAGGCAGAGGTTGCAGTGAGCTGAGATTGTGCCGTTGCACTCCAGCCTGGGCAACAAGAGCGAAACTCAGTCTTAAAAAAAAAAAAAAGTCAGACAGGAGGGCTTTACAGGACGCCACCTCTGCAAAAACCAACCACTGCAGACGGGCATGAAGGACAAATACACAGGGGAGAGACGGAGTGCAGCAGACATCGCTGTCCCGGTGAGTACCTTGCTGACTGCAAGACCTGGGTTTCCAGGAGGGCCACCTTCTGGAGTCAGGGGCCAGGGACTGGGCCACCACCATGATAAGAAGACAAGGGAGTCGGGGAAAGCCCAGTGGAGGGTGGGGGCCCGTGCTCAGGGCAAACTCCTCCTTTCCCTTTGCAAAGCAGGGTGTCTCACCAACAGTAAGTCCTGCAGCCTATTAAAAAAAAAAACATTATTGTGTCCTCTGCTTTGGAACAGCGTGTTCTGGAGTCACTTCTGGAGCTGGGCATTAGAGGTTGGCACCGCTCACATCCACTCACTTCTCGGGTTCTCTGGCCAGAGAGAAGAGGCCTGGTCCCATCAGCCCTCCAGCCCCACGTAGGCCTGGTGCCCCCACTCTCTTTTTCATTTTGGGGTTTATTTATTTGTTGATTTATTTTTGCAACCTTTCCCCACCCCCCATCACCCCACCCTGCCTCTGTTCTTTAACACAGTAACTTTTTATTTTGATGATTATGTATTTATTTGAAACCAAGTCTCGCTCTATCGCCCAGGCTGGAATGCAGTGCCATGATCTCAGTTCACTGCAACCTCCTCCTGCAACCTCCCCCTGCCCCCCTGGTTCCAGTGATTCTCCTGCTTCAGCCTCCCAAGTAGCTGGGATTACAGGCGCGCACCACTACACCAGGCTAATTTTTGTATTTTTAGTAGAGATGGGGTTTCATCATGTTTGCTAGGCTGGTCTCAAACTCCTGACCTCAGGTGATTTGCCTGCCTCGGCCTCCCAAAGTGCTGGGATGACAGACATGAGCCACTGCACCCGGCCTGATGTCAATTTAAAAGATAATTGCAAGAATAGTGCAAAGAATACTCATATACCCTTCACCCAGATTTTCTGTTTGTGTTTTGCCTATTTCCTTTAACATTCTGCTTCCTCCTGCCTCTCTTTCCTCCTCTCCCTCTCTTACCCTTTCCCTGTCTCTACTCCCCACTCTGTCGCTGTCTCCTTCTGTGTCTCCTCTCTTTCTCTCTCCCTCTCCCTGACCTCCTTTCTCTCCCTCTCTCTCTCTCCCCCCATATATATGAACACACACACATCCCTGTATGTGTATATATCATATGCATATATATGTACATATATGGGCGGTTTACCTGAACTGTTTGTAAGTTGAAGGCATTACCACACTACCCTGAAATACTTCATTCTCTCACACAACCACAGCACAATCATCAAAATCAGGAAACAACTTCGCTAAGTTATCAAATCCAGTTAACTTTGGTAGGCCGTCCCTGGGTCCCACTGATTGGCTCGCTAACTGGTCCCTGGAACCACCATAGCTTCTGCTGGGGTGGCCACTGGGCACAGACCAAGAACACATCACCTCCACTGGCAACCACAGCAGTTGCCTGCCCTCAGGAGGGAGGAAGGGAACAACTCCTTTCCCTTCTGCACACAGTGTCATCAAATGCATGGACAAGGACAGCCCAGGTGTCCACCTGGACCTGAACACCCTCAAAACCGAGTTCCAGGAGCTTCAAAAGCTCATGGGCACCGGGCCCCCACCATCCTCCTGAACCCAAGCAGCAGCTGCAGCCCCACAGCATCCGGGTGCAAGTCGGGACCAGAAGGAGCTTCTGCAAAAGTGCTGGAGTCTCAGCAGATTTGAAATCCCCGAGAAGGCCGGGCGCGGTGGCTCAAGCCTGTAATTCCAGCACTTTGGGAGGCCGAGACGGGCGGATCACGAGGTCAGGAGGTTGAGACTATCCTGGCTAACACGGTGAAACCCCGTCTCTACTAAAAAAAAAAAAA
>NC_045449.1:71976051-71977738 GCF_002776525.5 Piliocolobus tephrosceles | reverse complement strand
ATCCTGGCTAACACGGTGAAACCCCGTCTCTACTAAAAAAAAAAAAATACAAAAAACTAGCCAGGCGAGGTGGCGGGCGCCTGTAATCCCAACTACTCGGGAGGCTGAGGCAGGAGAATGGCGTAAACCTGGGAGGCGGAACTTGCAGTGAGCCGAGATGCGGCCACTGCACTCCAGCCTGGGCGACAGAGCGAGACTCCGTCTCAAAAAAAAAAAAAAAAAAAAAAAAGAAATCCCCTAGAAGCAGAGTGAGGCTGAGTTCAGGAATGCCTAAGACGGGGGGAAGCAGTGGCCTGTGTGCCCCAACCCCCACACAGTCCTTTGGGATGTGGTCTCTTTGGACCCCAGCTCTGACTTAAGCCGCCTGGGGTGGGGCTGCTGTGGCTGTGCCCAGCTTGAATATATCCGTGTGTCTAGATGCATAATAACTTGAGTGCCTGAAGGCGGGAGTCAGGATGGTCCTGGAGGCTGGGGAGTGGGTGGAGAATCCTCCCCTGTCTCCGGGAAGGGGGCCATCTGCGGCGAGTCTGAGCCGCATCGGCACATCTGAAGGTGCACCAGGAAAGGAGGGGGCTGTTCTTTGCTTCCTTCCCCCCTCTTCTCCCACACCGAGGTACGATCAGTGCGTACCAAGTACATATCATTCCTGTGACCAGCAGGTGCATGAAATATTTGCATAGCATTCACTGGACAAAATAGTCCTGCAGCATGGACTTAATATGATAAAAGAAGACTGTGAGAGAAGGAACATTGTTTTGAAAGGGCAGAGGGGTCCGGCCGGGCACAGTGGCTCATGCCTGTAATCCCAGGACTTTGGGAGGCTGAGACAGGTGGATCACAAGGTCAGGAGTTCGAGACCAGCCTGGCCAATATGGTGAATAGCTGGGCGTGTTGTGCGCGCCTGTAGTCCCAGCTACTCGGGAGGCTGAGGTAGGAGAATCTCTCGAAACCGGGAGGCGGAGGTGGCAGTGAGCCGAGATCGTGCCCCTGCACTCCAGCCTGGGCAACAGAGAGAGACTGCCTCGAAAAAAAAGAAAAAGAAAAAAGGAAAGGGCAGAAGGGTCTTTTCCTCCTACAACAGTTGGGTTCCTCTTGTGTTTGAGCCCCAGTGAACAGAACTGTATCCGTGGGGGTGTCAGCCCGAAGCCCTGCCGGGTAGCCTGTCTCCAGGTTCCCCAACTCCTAGATTCTCCTTACTTTCAGTTCACCCACTCCAACTCCTGCCACCTTTGGAGAGTGGCCAAGCCTCTTCCCATCTGCAGTGCTTCCCGGAGCTAGCAGATGCTGTCCTGTCCACCCAGGCTCAAACAGGGCATCAGGTGAACAGATCTTTCCTCAAATGGCATTTCAGATTCACCTTGCCCTGGCTTAAAAAAGTATTTCCCGGCCGGGCGCGGTGGCTCACCCCTGTAATCCCAGCACTTTGGGAGGCCGAGGCAGGTGGATCACGAGGTCAGGAGATCGAGACCATCCTGGCTAACACGGTGAAACCCCGTCTCTACTAAAAAATACAAAAATCTAGCCAGGCGAGGTGGCGGGCGCCTATAGTCCCAGCTACTCAGGAGGCTGAGGCAGGAGAATGGCGTGAACCCAGGAGGCGGAGCTTCCAGTGAGCGGAGATAGCGCCACTGCACGTCAGCCTGGGTGAGAGAGTGAGACTCTATCTCAAAAAAAAAAAAAAAAAAAA
>NC_045449.1:71963815-71975951 GCF_002776525.5 Piliocolobus tephrosceles | reverse complement strand
AAAAAAAAAAAAAAAAAAGTATTTCCCAGCCCAGGGCGGTGGCTCACGCCTGTAATCTCAGCACTTTGGGAGACCAAGGAGGGAGGATCACTTGAACCTAGGAGTTCGAGATCAGCCTGGGCAACACAGTGAGACTCCATCTCTATAAAATTTTTTAAAAATTAGCCAGGCAAGGCCATGCCCAGTGGCTCACGCCTGTAATCCCAGCACTTTGGGAGGCTGAGGCAGGTGGATCACCTGAGATCAGGAGTTTGAGACCTGCTTGGCCAACATGGTGAAACCCTGTCTCCACTAAAAATACAAAAAATTAGCTGGGCATGGTGGTGAGCATCTGTAATCCCAACTACTTGGGAGGCTGAGGCATGAGAATTGCTTGAATCTAAGAGGTAGAGGCTGCAGTGAGCTGAGATCCAGCCATTGCATTCCAGCTAGAGCAACAAGAGTGAAACTCCATCTCAAAAAAAAAAAAATTAGTCGGGCATGCACCTATAGTCCCAGCTACTCTGGAGGCTGAGGTGGGAGGATCGCTTGATCCTGGGAGGTCAAGGCTGCAGTGGGCCATGATTGGGCCACTACACTCCAGCCAAGGAGAAAGAGTGAGACCCAGTCTCAAAAAAAAAAAAGAGGACTTTTTTTTCTTTTTCTTTTCTTTTCTTTCTTTTAAGACAGAGTCTCGCCCTGTTGCCCAGGCTAGAATGCAGTGGTGTGATCTTGGCTCACTGCAACCTCTGGCTCCCAACTTTGAGTGATTCTCCTGTTTCAGCCTCCCAAGTAACTGTGATTACAGGCCTGCACCACCACGCCCAGCTAACTTTTTGTATTTTTAGCAGAGACGGGGTTTCACCATGTTGGCCAGGCTGGTTTTGAACTCCTGGCCTCAGGTGATCCACCCACCTCAGCCTCTCAAAGTGCCAGGATTACAGGCATGAGCCATCGTGTCCCACCAAAAAAAGAATATTTTGAGAGAAAGACAGCGACCCCATAACTTTGTTTGTTTGTTTGTTTTGTTTTGAGATGGAGTCTCGCTCTGTTGCCCAGGCTGGAGTGCAATGGTGCCATCTTAGCTCACTGCAACCTCTACTTCCCAGGTTCAAGTGATTCTTTTGCCTCAACCTCCCAAGTAGCTGGGCTTACAGGCTCCCGCCACCATGCCCAGCTCATTTTCGTATTTTTTTTTTTTTTTTTTTTTTGAGATGGAGTCTCGCTCTGTAGCCCAGGCTGGAGTGCAGTGGCACGATCTCAGCTCACTGCAAGCTCTGCCTCCCGGGTTTATGCCATTCTCCTGCCTCAGCCTCCCGAGTAGCTGGGACTACAGGTGCCTGCCATCATGCCCAGCTTATTTTTTGTATTTTTAGTAGAGATGGGGTTTCACTGTGTTAGCTAGGATGGTCTCGATCTCCTGACCTTGTGATCCGCCTGCCTCGGCCTCCTGAAGTGCTGGGTAAATTATAGGTGTGAGCCACCACGCCCGGCCTAATTTTTGTATCTTTAGTAGAGACGGGGTTTTGTCATGTTGGCCAGGCTGGTCTCGAACTCCTGACCTCAGGTGATCCACCCACCTCAGCCTCCCAAAGTGCTGGTATTAAAGGCTTGAGCCACGGCGCCCGGCTTCACATAACTTTGATCACAGTATATTGTTATAATCATTCTATTTTATTAGTTATTGTTCATCTCTTAGAAGGAATACTTCATACCATTTGCTAATTTATAAATTAAACTTTATCATAAGTATGTATATACAGGAACGAACATAGTGTACACAGGGTTCAGTATTATCCATGGTTTCAGAGGGTCTTGGAGTGAATCCCGCGGATAAGAGAGGCTATTGTGGCTCTTGGAGATATTCCACATGGTCAACATAGATCTCTTTGTACTGGCTGCAGGGTTTGATGCTGCTTGAATGCGTTTATGCCCTAATGAACACTAGGCTGTTTGTGTTTTTGCTACACTCAATAATGTCACAGTGGAAATTCTATTTTTTCCCCCAACTTTTACTTTAAATTCCAAGGTATATGTGTAGGATGTGCAGGTTTGTTACACAGGTAAATGTGTGTCATGATGGCTTGCTGCACACACACAGTAGAAATTTTTTTTTTTTTTCTTTGAGATGGAGTCTGGCTCTGTCACCCAGGCAGGGGTGCAGGGGCACAGTCTCAGCTCACTGCAACCTCCGCCTCCTGGATTCAAGCGATTCTCTTGCCTCAGCCTCCCAAGTATCAAGGATTACAGGCATGCGCCACCATGCCTGGCTAATTTTTGTATTTTTAGTAGAGACAGGGTTTTGCCATGTTGGCCAGGCTGGTCTTGAACTCCTGACCTCAGGTGATTCGCCCACCTTGGCCTCCTAAAGTGCTGGGATTACAGGCGTGAGCCACCGTGCCCGGCCCACGGTGGAAATTCTTGAATGCTATTCAGTGTGAGAGAAAGAGGCGGTGTGGTGGGGTGGGTGGTGGATGGAGGTAGCTGGCTTCTTGGGACATGCACACCACTCTAAAGAGGCGGTGTGGTGGGGCGGGTGGTGGATGGACGTAGCTGGCTTCTTGGGACATGCACACCACTCTTGGGGTGCAGCGGAAGCTTGTCCTGCATGTGGTGTGGGTAGCATTGTCCTGTCAAGGTCAAGGTGTTGGTCCCAACGCTGAGACCCCGGGGCATTCAGGGACAGACCCAAAAGTCAGGGAGACGGACGACAGAGCCGACAGGAGACTGAAGCAGCAGGCGGAGGGTAGCTGCCTTGGGGAAGCCCTTACCCAGGGGTCCGCAAACTTTTCCTGAAAAGGGCCAGATAGGAAATGCCTCAGGCACTACAGGCCAGGAGGTCACTGTCACCACCCCTCTGCTCTGCCCTGTAGCTGGAAAGCTGCCCTAGTCAATACGTAAATGAACCGAACAGGGCCGTGTCCCAATACAACTTTATTTATCAACATGGAAATTTAAGTTTTATATAATTTCTACATATTATGAAATAATATTTTTTGTGCTCCTTTATGAATCATCTAAAAATGCAATGCCATCCTGGCTGGGCGCGGTGGCTCACGCCTGGAATCCCAGCACTTTGGGAGGTCAAGGTGGGTGGATCACGAGGTTAGGAGTTTGAGACCAGCCCTACCAATATGGTGAAACCCCATCTCTACTAAAAATACAAAAATTAGCCGGGCATGGTGGCAGGCACCTGTAGTCCCAGCTGTTCGGGAGGCTGAGGCAGGAGAATTGCTTGAACCCGGGAGGTGGAGGTTGCAGTGAGCCGAGATTGCACCACTGCACTCCAGCCTGGGTGACAGAGTGAGACTCCATCTCCAAAAAAAAAAAAAAAGTAATGACATTTTTAGCTGGTGGGTCATACAAAAACGCTAGAGGTAAGTCATCTTTGTCACATTCTGTCAGCAGATAGAGGGGCCAGATGAGGCTTACAGGCGGCTCCCAGCATCTCTGAGCATTGACTCGTGGACGTTCCCTGGAGCCTCCCTGAAGCTCCATCCGGGCTGGGAAGAGGGAGGACCTGGAAATTTTCACGAGTATCCCAGCAGTGAGAATGGACTGTTGCCGGGCAGGCAGACACAGCAAGGCTCTCCTGGGTGCTGGGGAAAATTGAAGCAGGCAGCTTCAGCTCCGAAAACTCTTTGGAGAGGCTTCCCAAGGTGCGGTGCACTTGGACCAGGCTCCAGGTGTCGTCAGAACTACTGGAAGATTGTTTTCAAGATAATCTGGAACAGGAAGAGAAGGCACAAAAGCCCCAGAATCGGAGCAGCTCTTGGCAGGAATTTGATTAAGGAAATAAGACAGGGCTGGACGCAGTGAGTCATGTCTGCAACCCCAACACTTTGGAAGGCTGAGGCAGGAAGATACTTGAAGTCAGGAGTTCAAGACAGCCTGGTTAGAGGTATAATATACTGAGATTTAAAAAGAAGACGACCAGCCTGGGGAACAGAGAGAGACCCCATCTCTACAGAAACATTTAATAATTAGTAGGGCACAGTGGCACACCTCTGTAGTCCCAGCTACTCAGGAGGCTGAGGCAGGATCACCACTTGAGCCCAGGAGACGGCAGAGAACTAAGATTCTGCCACTGTACTCCAGCCTGGGTGCAACAGAGGAGACCCCGTCTCTAAAGAAAAAAAAGAAAGAAACGAGAAGTTCTTAGGTTCTTTTTTTCCTAGGTTCTCAGGGTTTTTTTTTTTTTTTTTTTTTTTGAGATAGTCTTTCTCCGTTGCCCAGGCTGGAGTGCAATCTTGGCTCACTGCAATCTCTGCCTCCTGGGTTCAAGCAATTCTCATGCCTCAGCCTCCTGAGTGGCTGGGATTACAGGCACGCACCATCACATCTGGCTAATTTTTTTTGTATTTTTAGTAGAGACGGAGTTTCTCCATGTTGGCCAGGCTGGTCTCGAACTCCTGGTTTGCGCATCTAAGAGGCTGCGGCAGGATCTGTGCTGTCTACCACGAAAGGGCTGCCAGGGATGAGGCCCCACCTGGGTGAGCATGTTGTCCTTCTGGGTCAGATTCTCAACGATTTCAAAGTGGTCCACATCATGGAGCTGTTCAAACGAGGCTTTCCACTCTCCTTGACACAGGTTCTGGGCAGGGGAGACATGGGAGGAGGGGCCTGAGCAGTGGGAGGGGAGGCGGGGCAGGACATGGGGCCATGCCTGGCACAGGTCAGGGTTCACTGTGTTAAATAAATGACAGACGGTCTTGTGCACGTGGGTAAAAGAAAGAGGCAAATAATGAGCTGACATGACCCTCGACCTCGAGCCACAAACCCGCGTTGAGAGTACCTGGTAAAACTCCCAGGACTGTCGGTGGAATTCGGGGGAGTCGAACTGGCCCACGACCACCAGCACACGGCAGGTGGGGTCCACCGGCTGCGCCTGGGCCACCTTCAGCTGGGGGCTGTTCCTCTGAGCGTCCTCCCTGGGGCGGGGAGTGGACGGGTCAGGACGGAAAGAAGCTGGGCTCCAGGTGAGCCAGGGGAGGTGGTGGGCGGGTAACTCACAGGGTCAGCTGGAGAGCGACGTTCTGTGAAGTATACATGATGGGCTCCAGGTCAAAGACCCCACTCACGAGGAAAAAGCCTGTGAGGGTGCAGAATCGTCACAGGACCAGGCTCCAGGTGGAGCAAGGCAGGGCCAGCCCACCCCCCGAGCCAGAGGGGCAGGACCAGGGGAGGGGGCACAGAGGAAGCAGAGAAGGCCTTGCTCAGAGGGCTGGAAGCCCTGCAGTCAAGCCACTCACGGCCAGCAGGATTTCAATCAGCTGGCCCGAACCGCAAGGCTCATGGGGAGATGAAGGTTGCCCAGCCAGGCTGCAGCCCCCATGGAAACCTTTGAGGTTGGGCGTGACCCCATGCTTGGTCCAGTTGGCAAGGAGCATCATGGCGGCCAGGTGGGCCCCGGCTGAGTGTCCACATAGGTAAATTCCCCTGGGCGGGGTCAGAGCAGAGAACTGGATTTGCACACAGTTTCCCCACAACATCAGGCCCACTTCAAAGAGTCCCAATTTGCTTTCTGCTCCACAGGCCAGAGGGGAAGCTTGGCTGTGTCCGAGGGACTGATTGCACTGTCCTCCCACCCAGTGAGGTCCAACAGGAAGAAAATCTACCAGCAACACCCACTCATTGCTTGGATACTGCTTCTGGACAAACGCAACGCTGCGGGTCACCTGGTCTACCATCTGGTCCAGGGTGCCTGCACAGAGAGTACGAGCTGGGTCAGGGACTCGCTTCCTCCTAAAGCCCACCGGCCCTCAGACCTGCAGCAACCACCCCTATTACCTTTGGGGGCGATGTCATAAGCCACTATTACCACAGCCACTCCCTGTGCCGTCAGCGGGTCGACCATGAAGGCAGACTCGTCCTTACTGCAGAGAGAGAGACAGATGTGACAGCTGGAGGCAGCCTGGCCACTACGCTGCTTCCTGTGTCCTGGACACACCACTTTCCAGATGTTCTGTCCATGCACAGCACCACCCCTTTCTGGCCCCATGTGAGAGAAGGAAACGGACAGGATCTCTCCCTGCCACATCACATGCTAGCTATGGAACCTTGGGGGAGCTTCATGTAACTTTATTTTTCTAAGCAACAGTGCCTCGCTCTGTCGCCTAGGCTGGAGTGCAATGGCATCATCACAGTTCACTGCAGCCTCGACCTCCTGGGCTCAAGCAATCCTCCTGCCTCAGCCTCCCAAGCAGGAGTACAGGTGTGCACCACTATGCCCAGCAAATTTATTTTTTCTTTTGTAGAAATGGGGTCTTGCTATGTTGACCAGACTGGTTTCTAACTCAATCCTCCCACCTCGGCCTCCCAATGTGTGGGATTATAGGTGTGAGCCACCGTGCCTAGCAATTTATGTAACTTCTAAGCCTGGTTTCCTCATCTATAAAACAGAGGCAATTATATTCCTTCTCTTAGGGAACTGTTTTTGAGAATTAAAGACCAGCAGTGTAGAGAGTTTCGTGTGGAATAAATGTAAGCTTTTTTTTTTTTGAGACAGAATCTCGTTGTGTCACCCAGGCTGGAGTGCAGTGGCATGATCTTGGCTCACTGCAACCCCCCATCCTGGGTTCAAGCGATTCTCCTGCATTAGCCTCCCGAGTAGCTGGGATTACAGGCACACGCCACCACGTCCAGCTAATTTTTGTATTTTTAGTAGACACAGGGTTTCACCATGTTGGCCAGGCTGGTCTGAAACTCCTGACCTCAAGTGATCCGTCTGCCTTGCCCTTCCAAAGTGTTGGGACTACAGGCGTGAGCCACCGTGCCTGGCCATTAAATGTAAGCTATTAACATGAAGATGCTTGAAGGCAACTCTGTAGGAAGACCCTAGGGAACGCAGTGTCTGTCAAGATCCCAAATTCCTAAATACCCACAAAAAGCTTACAATGACCAACTGTACCATTTTACCTTGGACTTCCATTGTTTTTTTCCTAAAGTACTGAAAACCCCATGTCCTAGGAAACCCCTCCTCAGTCCCAAGCAAACTGGGACAGTGGTTGGTCGCTCTGGCTTTTCCTTTGATTCAAGAGGAGGCTGAACATGCTTCTCACTTGGTGCAGTGGGTCGAACTGTGTCCCCCCAAAAGATATGTGCAAATCCTAACCCCAGAACCTGTGACTATGACCTTATAAAAAAAAAAAAAGGAGACCGGGTGCGGTGGCTCACGCCTGTAATCCCAGCACTTTGGGAGGCCGAGGCGGGCGGATCACGTGGTCAGGAGATCGAAACCATCCTGGCTAGTACAGTGAAAACTCGTCTCTACTAAAAGTACAAAAAATTAGCCAGGCGTGGTGGTGGGCGCCTGTAGTCCCAGCCATTCGGGAGGCTGAGGCAGGAGAATGGCGTGAATCCGGGAGGCGGAGCTTGCAGTGAGCTGAGATCCAGCCACTGCACTCCAGCCTGCGGGACAGAGCGAGACTCCATCTCAAAAAAAAAAAACAAAAAAAAAAAAACCCAGGAGGCTGGTGTGGTGGCTCACGCCTGTAATCCCAGAACTTTGAGAGGTCAAGGCGGGAGGATCACTTGAGGTCAGGAGTTCAAGACCAGCCTGGCCAACATGGTGAAACCCTGTCTCTACTAAAAATACGAAAATTAGCTGGGCCTGGTGGTGTACACCTGTAATCCCAGCTACTTGGGAAGCTGAAGCAGAAGAATTGCTTGAGCCTGGGAGGCAGAAATTGCAGTGAGCTGAGGTCGCACCACTGCGTTCCAGTCTGGGGTAGAGTGAGATTCTGTCTCAAAAAAAAGAAAAAAAAAAAAGGAGAGGAAGATCGGAGACCCAGGAACACAAGGATCACATGTGAATGGAGGCAGAGGCTGGAGCTCTGCAGACACAAGCCAAGGACTGCCTGAGGCCACAGGAAGCTGGAGGCGGCAGGAAGGATCCTCCCTACAACCCGGCCCACATTTGACTTGAGACTTCCGCTCTCCAGTGCTGTGAGACGCGGGCCTGCGGGAATCGCCCAGCTGTGGCTTTTTGGTTGCGGCAGCCCTGGAGGAAGAGTCCCCCAGCAAAAGTGGGATCTCTCCCGCAGTCCGCCATCCACATCCCCCGCTCACCTTCCACTCTGCCAGTATCCTCCGTGAAAGAACAGGAAGAAAGGCAAAGCTGCAAAACAAAAAATCAAGCACAGGGCGCGTGAGCTGGGCCCGCCCTGCTGAGCTCTGCCACTGGACCCCCAAGTCCCAGGACCCCCAGCCCCTTCGCTGACAACCTTCTGCTGCCTCGTCAGGGAAGTAGATGTCCAGTTTCTCCCCTTCGCCGTCTCCATAGGGGACATGCAGCAGGCTCTTCCTGGTGGCCCGGGCCCTCCTGGTGGCTGTCTCAGAAATGGACAAGTCGCTGTTAGCACAAGCTCGGGTGGCGGCACTTTCTTTTCTTTTCTTTTTTTTTTGAGATGAAGTCTCACTCTGTTGCCCAAGCTGGAGTGCAGTGGCGCGATCTCGGCTCACTGCAACCTCCACCTCCCTGGTCCAAGCGATTCTCTTGCCTCAGCCTCCCAAGTAGCTGGGACTACAGGCGCACGCCACTATGCCCAGCTAACTTTTTTGTATATATATATATATTTTTTTTAGTAGAGACAGGGTTTCACCATGTTGGCCAGGCTGGTCTTGAAATTCTGACCTCGTGATCTGCCCACCTTGGCCTCCCAACGTGCTGGAATTACAGACGTGAGCCATTGCGCCCAGCCAGGTGGCGGCAATTTCTGTTTG
Organism: Piliocolobus tephrosceles; assembly: GCF_002776525.5. Classification (NCBI taxonomy): domain Eukaryota; kingdom Metazoa; phylum Chordata; class Mammalia; order Primates; family Cercopithecidae; genus Piliocolobus; species Piliocolobus tephrosceles. Next base: position 71,967,248 of record NC_045449.1, on the reverse strand, counting down.
AGCTCGGGCAGAAACCTTCCGGCTGAAAGCTCCCTTAAGTTGACGTGCTGAGCTTCAGCTCTGAGCACCTCCCATTGAAAGAGGATTGCCAGGTGGGGCGCAGTGGTTCACACCTGTAATCCCAGCACTTTGGGAGGCTGAGGTGGGCGGATCATGAGGTCAGGAGATCAAGACCATCCTGACTAACACGGCGAAACCCCGTCTCTACTAAAAATACAAAAAATTAGCTGGGCGTGGTGGCGGGCGCCTGTAGTCCCAGCTACTTGGGAGGCTGAGGCAGGAGAATAGCGTGAACCCGGTAGGCAGAGCTTGCAGTGAGCCGAGATCATGCCACTGCACTCCAGTCTGCAGGACAGAGCGAGACTCTTGTCTCAAAAAAAAAAAAAAAAAAAAAGAGAGTGAGGACTGCCAGTCCAGACGTCTGTCAACAAATGAACTGTGGTTCTGCCAGGACCCTTTTCAGCATGATTTTACTACATACTTATCATATGCACTATACTTTTTTGTTTTAAAGGACAGGGGCTCACTGTGTTGCCCAGGCTGGAGTGCAGTGGCTATTCACAGGTGCGATCACAGCATACTACAGCCTCAAACTCCCAGCCCCAAGCAATCCTCCTGCCTCAGCCTCCTGAGTAGCTGGAGTTACGGGCACATGCCACCACACCTGGCTAATTTTCCTATTTTTAGTAGAGATGGGGTGTCATTGTGTTGGCGAGGCTGGTCTCCAGCTCAACCTCAGGTGATCCACCCACCTCGGCCTCCCAAAGTGCTGGGATTACAGGTGTGAGCCACTGCGCCTGGCCTCTTGCTTTATCTTTTATCCTAGCATTCATCGTTTTCATTGTTGTTGTTTTTTTTTTGCGACGGAGTCTTGCTCTGTCACCTGGGCTGGAGTGCAGTGGTGCCATCTTGGCTCACTGCAACTTCTGCCTCCTGGGTTCCAGCAATTCTCGTGCCTTAGACTGTATTTTCTAAAAATTAAAAAAAAAAAAAATTAGCTGGATGTGGTGGTGGGAACCTGTAATTTCGGCTACTCGGGAGGCTGAAGTGGGAGGATTACTTGAACCTGGGAGGCAGAGGCTGCAGTGAGCTGAGACTGTGCCACTGCACTCCAGCCTGGGTGACAGAGTGAGATTCTGAAAAAAGGAAGGAAGAAAGGAAGAAAAAGGGCATCCAGACCAGTGGGAATGATCAGTCAGTAAACCCTACCTCCCCTCCCACCACAGCGATGCACTCCTAGTATTCACAGCTAGAACACAGCGCCCTTGGGAGAAGGAACCCAGTCTAGTCATCTTTCCAGGAACTCCCCGCTTTGCTGAAAATAGATGTTGCATTTGTTTACCAGGGCAGCTGTAACAAAGTACTACAAATTGAGTGTCTCAGAGCAGTAGGACGTTTTCCCACAGTTCTAGAGGCCAGAAGTCTGAAATTAAAGTGTGGACGCTGCCACACTCCACCAATGCCTCTTTTGCCTCCAGCAGCTCCTGATGGCTCCAGGCGTTCCAAGGCCTGTGGCTATGTCACTCCAGTCACCTCTGCCTCTTCCAGTCTCTGCCTCTGTCTTCACGTGGTCCCCTCTCTGTGTGTCCCTCCCTCTTCTGTCTCTTAGCAGGACACCAGTCATGGGATTTAGAGCCCACCCTAACCCAGAATGACTCGACTTTAGCTAATAACACCTATAAAGATGGTCTTTCCAAATAAGGAAATACCAGCCGGGCACCTGTAATCCCAGCACTTTGGGAGGCTGAGGCAGGCAGATCACTTGAGGTCAGGAGTTGAGACCATCCTGGCCAACATGGTAAAACCCTGTCTCTACTGAAAATACAAAAATTATCTGGGCATGGTGGTGCGTGCCTGTACTCCCAGCTACTCGGGAGGCTGAGGCAAGAGAATCGCTTGAACCCGGAGGCAGCGGTTGCAGTGACCTGAGATCACACCACTGCACTCCAGCCTGGGCAACAGAGCAAAACTCTGTCTCAAGCAAAACAAAACAAAACAAAACAAAAAACACCAAATAAGGAAATATCTTCACAGGTTCCCAGGGTTAGGATTTGGACATGTCTTTTTTAAATTTATTTTTATTTATTTATTTTTTAATGTCATGGTGGGGGTCACCTTTATTTGGCACTGCAGATGCTAAGTGTTTTACGTAACACAATTTTCAGAATTCTAGCTAGTCAGGGGGACTCTGGGGGCCAGCCTACAGGCCCATGCCCCACCTCTCCCATCCTGCCACCCCAAAGATCCAGACACCCCCTTCTCACAGCTGTGCTTAGGCACCATCAGGGGATCCTTGGAGTGCTGGGTTGATCTCCCCAAAAGAGGTGGAATCCAGTTCCCTGTAGAACCTGCATCTCAGAAAGGGCTCTGTGTATTAACCTGCAACTTGGGGTCCCTGTCCCTGGAGGCCCCCTGGTCCCCAACTTTGGTGGCCACAGTGGACCTAGAAAAAGAAAAACCTGGCCGGGCGTGGTGGGTCACACCTGTAATCCCAGCACTTTGGGAGGTCAAGGTGGGTGGATCACAAGGTTAGGCGTTCGAGACCACCCTGGCCAATATGGTAACTCCCCATCTCTACTAAAAATAAAAAATTAGCCGGGCCTCTGTACTCCCAGCTACTCAGGAGGCTGAGGCAGGAGAATCGCTTGAACCAGGAACTGGAGGTTGCAGTGAGCCGAGATTGTGCCATTGCACTCCAGCCTGGGCAACAGAGCAAGACTGTCTCAAAAAAAAAAAAACCAAAAAACCCCTGTGCTTCCCTCGGGTGGGTGATTCATTCTGCAACTCCAGAAGGGTAAACACAGCAGAGGAAGAAAAAGCATGGGGCTGAGAGCTTGTACGAACTGCATCTATGCCAGAATGCAGAACCGTAAACTGGGCTGTCTCCACCTGGGCTGGATGGATTAAAGCTGAGGGAAATCAAAGGGAAGTTGCCCATGTGCCCATCCAGGCAGGACACTGCCTTTGCAGAACACCAGTGAGGTTGCAAAACCTGTTTTGCCAGCACCCACATTACCAACCACTTTACCAACCCTGAATGGCTCCCTGTGTACTGACAAGAAGCTATCTATGTACAGACAAGGAAACATCTCCAAGAAATACTAAGTGAACCTGGCAGGGTGGAACTGTGTGTACTACGGGGCCATTTGGATGAAAGAGGGGGGAATCTATATCCATATGAATAACAGTGGCCCCCTTGATGGGGGCCAGGGGAACTGGGAGGATGAAAAGGAAGAGGAAGGCCGGGCGCGGTGGCTCAAGCCTGTAATCCCAGCACTTTGGGAGGCCGAGACGGGCGGATCACGAGGTCAGGAGATCGAGATCATCCTGGCTAACACGGTGAAACCCCGTCTCTACTAAAAAATACAAAAAACTAGCCGGGCGAGGTGGCGGCGCCTGTAGTCCCAGCTACTCGGGAGGCTGAGGCAGGAGA
>NC_045449.1:71960125-71963415 GCF_002776525.5 Piliocolobus tephrosceles | reverse complement strand
GCCTTCCAAGCAGCTGGGATTACAGGTGTGGGCCACCACACCCGTCTTATTATTATTTTTTTTTTTTTTGAGGCAGAGCTTTGCTCTTGTCACAGGCTAGAGCGCAACGGCATAATCTCTGCTCACTGCAACCTCTGCTTCCTGGGTTCAAGCAATCTGCAACCTCTGCTTCCTGGGTTCAAGTGATTCTCCTGCCACAGCATCCCAAGTAGCTGGGATTACAGGCACCTGCCACCATGCACAGCTTATTTATTTATTTATTTATGTATTTTTAGTAGAGACGGGGGTTTCACCATGTTGGCCAGGTTGGTCTCGAACTCCTGACCTTGAGTGACATCCCTGCCTTGGCCTCCCAAAGTGCTGGGATTATAGGTGTGAGCCAGTGCACCTGGTCTGGGCTAATTTTTGTATTTCTAGGAAAGACGGGGTTTCACAGTGTCGGCCAGTCTGGTTTCGAACTCCTGAATTCACTTTTTATTTTTGAGACACAGTTTCACTCTGTCACACAGGCTGGAGTGTAGTGGTGCAATCTTGGCTCACTGCAGCCTTAACCTCCTAGGTTCAAATAAGCTTCCCACCTCAGCCACTAGAGTAGCTAAAAATACAGGCGTGTGCCACCACGCGTGGCTAATTTTTGTATTTTTTGTAGAGACAGGGTTTCTCCATGTTGCCCAGGCTGTTCTTGAACTCCAGGGCTCAAGTGATCCTCCCACCTTAGCCTCCCAAGTAGATGGGACGACAGGCGTGAACCACCATACCCAGTTAATTTTTATTTTTTTTGTGGAGACCAGGTCTTGCTATGTTGCCCAGCTGGTTTCGAACTCCTGGGCTCAAGCTGTCCTCCTGCTTTCGTTTCCCAAAGTCTGGGATTACAGGCATGTGCCACCAGACTTGGCCCCCTCTCTTTCTCAAACCACATCTGATCATCAGGAAATCCTTGGACACCCCCTCCACTATGTGTCCTGGGTCTAGAGTCTCCTCCCCACCTGCACTGAGACCACTCTGCTTGGATCCCCTTTGACCTGTTCCCCGGAAGGCAGCAGCCACCCCTCTAGACTCTTCCAGCTTCTACCTGGACTCCCTACAGCCACAAGCGTGAGCTGGTTATAACAAGCTCACATCCATCCTGGGCTCCTGTCTGAGTCAGCCTGGGCGGCTATAACAAAATACCACACACTGGGGAGACTTCATGGAAATTTTACTTTCTCACAGTTCTGCAAACTGGAAGTCCAAGATCAAGGTGCCAGCAGGGTTGGTGTCTGATAAGCCCCAGGGCTGCAGACCTGCCACCAATCCTTTGCTGAAAGGCATCTGGGCTGTCTCCCAGGCCATGCTACCACAAACACCCCTGCTGTGGATAGCCTTGTACACCCATTACCATACCACTTGCAAGCATCTGTGGGACATACTCTCAGGGGTAGAATTCTGGGTCAAAAGGCAGACGCATTTGTCACCATGAGGCCATTGCCAGCTGCCATCCATGGGGGTTTGCCAACAACCCTGCCCCAGCACAGTGTGAAGACAATGCGCCCCACAGGCTCATCGGCGTGGCTTCATCAGAAGGTCGTGATTTAATTAACACAGGAGTTCTTAAGCCTATAAATGGACTAGATTAATGTTGTGTTACGATTAAGAAAAACATCATGAAATGTATGCTCTAAGTGGAATGGCAATTAAAACCAAGCAGCTGTAGGTGTTCATCATCATGCATAAGCCTCCCTCAGATATTAACTAACCTCAAGAAAGAGAAATTGCCTCTCTCTAGGAGAGGGCAGCTGGGGTGCAGAGACAGAGAATGAGGTGACTCATGCCCCCCACAGAGGGCCCTCCAGGCCCTGAACCCCAGGGCAAGAACACAGGAGGGCTTCAGCAAGACACCCCAGAACAAATCTTACGGCAAACTTCCTTTCTCATTAAAGCAAAAGCTTCGTTGCTATTATTTACAACTCAGGCTATGTGGAAATGGTGCTATGAACACGCATGTAAAAGTGCTTTCAATTGTACCTGTTTTCAATTTTTTTGGGTTAGAAATAATTTGTTTTTTTTTTTTTTTCAGATGGAGTTTCATTCTTTGTTGCCCAGGCTGGAGTGCAATGGCGTGGTCTCGACTCACTGCAGCCTCCCCAACCCGGGTTCAAGCTATTCTCCTACTTCAGCCTCCCCAGTGGCTGGGATTGCAGGCATGTGCCACTATGCATGGCTAATTTTTGTATTTTCAGTAGAGAAGGGGTTTTGTCATGTTGGTCAGGCTGGTCTCGAACTCCTGACCTCAAGTGATCTGTCCACCATGGCCTCCCAAAGTGCTGGGATTACAGGCATGAGCCATGGAGCCCAGCCTGGGTTAGAAATAATTTCTAATGTTGTACATGGTATTAAAAACAGGACTGCAAGGCCGGGCGTGGTGGCTCTTGCCTGTAATCCCAGCACTTTGGGAGGCTGAGGTGGGCGGATCACCTGAGGTCGGGAGTTCGAGACCAGCCTGATCAACATGGAGAAACCCAATCTCTACTAAAAATACAAAATTAGCCGGACGTGGTGGCACATGCCCGTAATCCCAGCTACTTGGGAGGCTGAGGCAGAAGAATTGCTTGAACCCAGGAGGCGAAGGTTGTGGTGAGCTGAGATCGCTCCATTGCACTCCAGCCTGGGCAACAAGAGTGAAACTCCGCAAAAAAAAAAAAAAAAAAACCAGGACTGCAGGGCCGCACATGGCAGCTCATGCCTGTAGTCCCAGCACTTTGGGAGGTTGAGGTGGGCAGATCACCTGAGGCCAGGAGTTCGAGACCAGCCTGGCCAACACAGCGAAACCCTGTCTCTACTAAAAATACAAAAATTAGCCGGGAATGGTGGTGCACATCTGCAATCCCAGCAATTCAGGAAGCTGAGGCACAATAATTGCTTGAACCTGGGAGGCGAAGGTTGCAGTGAGATGAGACAGCACCACTGCCCTCCAGCTTGGGCAACAGAATGAGACTCTGTCTCAAAAGAAAAAAAAGAAAGAAACTGTCCCCTTGGCCGGGCGCGGTGGCTCAAGCCTGTAATCCCAGCACTTTGGGAGGCCGAGACGGGCGGATCACGAGGTCAGGAGATCGAGACCATCCTGGCTAACCCGGTGAAACCCCCTCTCTACTAAAAAATACAAAAAAACTAGCCGGGCGAGGTGGCGGGCGCCTGTAGTCCCAGCTACTGGGGAGGCTGAGGCAGGAGAATGGCGTTAACCCAGGAGGCGGAGCTTGCAGTGAGCCGAGATCCAGCCACTGCACTCCAGCCCAGGCGACAGAGCGAGACTC